>NC_138766.1:37021995-37034495 GCF_965113315.1 Podarcis vaucheri | reverse complement strand
TTCTGAAACTTATTTGTGGTGCTGTATTGGTGAATACCTAATTGTTTTTTGTTCCTTTGAAATATATTGCAGAATACTTGCTTTCTAGACTCTGGGCATACAGATTTCTGCCTTGCAGGATGTTGTTTTGCTAGAACCCTGAGGTCCACCAACCAGTTAGGTGCAAAATAGTAGCTGGAGTGGAGATGGGTGACAACATATTCCTAGAATTAAGGAGTGGGTGCCTCTGAGCACATGTTTGCCCAGGAATTTGTTTTCATTCCCAGAACTGAGCACATAGTCCTGTCACACACAAATGTAGTCTTGGTTTTCTTCCTTTACACATCATCTCGGCAGCTGGACTGTGATGAGGGGAAGGGAGCCTTTTTGTTCAGAATTTTGCTAAACTACTAATAGGTACTGATCTACATTCTTTGCACTCCTAAACCTCGTGTTTTGCTTTTCAAAGTTCTATCTTATAGAAGTTAGATTTGCAGGGTTGTACTTCAGAGAAATAACTTACAGCTGTTCTTGAAAGTTAAGCCCCACTTGTGTGTAACGGCAGTTTCCAAATGAGATAACAGAAAAAGCCCGAGAAGGTTGCTTGGCTGGAATAGTTCTGCCATTTCCCCACAAAAAATAAGATAAACTCAACACAAGAAGGAAACTAATTTTGGAACACCTATTGCTGTTTTCTGTGGGAATTCTGGCATCAGCTGCTTACACATTATGGAATGTTAAGGAACATTTCAATTGCTTGTTTTTTTAAAAAGTATATATACAGTCATACCTCTTGTTACGTTCGGTTCAGGTTACGTCTTTTCAGGTTGTGTCCCGTGGCGACCCGGAAGTACCGGAAAGGGTTACTTCCGGGTTTCGCCGCTCGCGCAAGTGCAGACGTGCAAAATGATTTCATGTGCAGAAGCGGCGAATCACAATGTGCACAAACGTGTGTTGCGTTCCTTTCAGGTTGCGAACAGGGCTCCAGAACAGATCCTGTTCGCAACCAGAGGTACCACTGTACAAAGTATAGGAACGGTCAGGCTGTGTGCTGATGCAGATATGGAGCTGAGAGGAGTAGGTAGTAGTTATGTGAGGAGTGAATATTTTTTGAGTGTGCATCTGTGTGAATGTGCATATATGTGAATACATGGGGAAGTATTTGAGACTGTGAAGGGCAAATGGCAAGAGAAGATATATTACACACAGAAAAAGAAGGTATTGCACATGTCAAAACCATATCCACAAATCTGTCTTGTCTCTACATGTATACATAGCAATATATTACAGTTTGACAACAGAGTTCTCTTGAATAACAAAGTGTACTGTAAAACATTTCAGATAGTGATATTTCCCTTGGGCTGTGGTTGTGAAGAATCCAAATGGAAGAAAAGTTGCTCGCTTTACGAGAGACTTTGCAGTTTAAACTAGTTAACATCGTTCTTGAGTGCCCTCTGCTGTCTGAATTGGGCTATGCCTGTTTGTATCATTAACAACATTACTTATAAATGGCCCTACGGTTTTATGACGTGATAAGATTTTACATTTTAATACAGAAAACAAAATAATTTGCAAGAAATTTAAGAAATGGCTGCTGCTGCTGTGAAGTTGGATCTTGACATTTTGTTACTCTTGCAAAATATTTTAAAACATTTGTTTGTGAAGCTATCTGGTAGTCAGAATTGTGAAGATACATATTTCACATAATTGCTGCCAATAGATCTTTGCATGCCTTCGGTGTATTTTAATATATGTCATCCAAAGTAATGGTGCCATACTAAAACCATGTGTTTGTACTTCCCCCAAAAACTGTTCTTTAGAGTCTGTACATAGATAAATGCAACATTTCCTTACAAACCAAATATCTCATATTATTAAAATGTTAGTACTATGCAACTTAGACTTAGTTCAAGATAGACAAATACTACTGCAGTGTCCATTTGGTAATTAAACTGAACTATAATTGTTGATTAGAGATGTTTTAAAATGTTTCCTAGAAGATGATCATTTGAACAATTTTCTTAAATTTCAGTTTTCAGTGCCAAAGTTGTTATTAGTTGTCGTTTTTCACATTCAGGTTCTTCTGCATTTTTAGCTTCTTGAAATCAAGTACGAAATTATTAAAATTTTACCTTCCATGAGCCGCCAATTGCTATCCTGTACAAATATTAGAAGACTTGCAACAGCTTTTTACTTCTTTGGGAAGCATTCCCATGCTCAGTTATTGCTTTCCCTTGCGATTAAATAATTGTGAAGCCTTGGGCAAAATACAGACAATGACAAATAGATCCCCCCCCCCAAAATGGAATTCTTATTTTAGGTCTTTTCCTTTGCTTTTGAATTTACTCATCAAAAGACAGGCAGAGCTTTTGGACTGTACACGAGGTGTTGTGTGTAAATTTACATATTGTTTTGTATCAACCAAGCATGAAGTGAGAAGAGTTAAATAGAAGAGATGCACAAAGAAGTAATTGTCATTCATTTTGTTAATTAGCATTAAAATCTTAATGTTAGTTTTGGCAGATTTTACTACCCGATCAGTAGAAGACTTTGTTTCGTATGAGAACTGTCAGATTAATCAATAAACTTTGTCAGTTGATCTGACAGGAATCAGAGTTTTAGACTTCAAAATTGTAATAATTTGAAGATGCACAAATTAAAACTGGCAATCAAAAAAGAGAAATATTTTTCATGCAATTAGGT
Source organism: Podarcis vaucheri (assembly GCF_965113315.1). NCBI lineage: Eukaryota > Metazoa > Chordata > Lepidosauria > Squamata > Lacertidae > Podarcis > Podarcis vaucheri. The sequence continues at coordinate 37,031,813 of NC_138766.1, read as the reverse complement.
TATTGTAAAACATATTTGCAGATCACTTACAGTTTTTCTGTTGCACTGTACTATACACTATGCAAATATTATTAAAACTTATTATTCTATAGATACTTTTTCTCTAATTGAACACCAGACTTGTATAATCTATAATATTTAAAATTGAAAATGAGATCAAATGGAAACTAGAAAACCAGTGTCTAACCATTTGTCTGGTCAACTGCATTGTATGTTGGCTTCTGTTGAGTATTAACTTTGAAAAGTAAAGCATTCATAAGCATCATTTATGCTTAATTCAGTTTTAATAATCAAACTATCCTTGGATGTTACAATGCAAATATGGTTGAGAGTCGCTCCATGTTATTAATCAGAATCTCAAATGAGAGTAGGCGGATTACTCCTTTAGTTCTTGCATTAGGGTGGAATGGCACTAACATTCTTTGGATCTCCTGCTGACCTTTTAAGTACTTAGTGAATAAGGCTGCCTAGCTTCTCTCCTCAAAGCACTCGGGACACTGTAGTAGTGTTGGCTTTTGAGAGTCATATTGTAATTAAAAATGGTTGCCTGTCAAAAAGTATTACATTGCAAAAGTTGCATTTGTTAAAGCTATCCATTTAAAAAACGACTTATGATAGATTTTATCTTACTTTTAAACAGTTATTAGGAATATTAATAAAATTTTCTTTATAATGCTGTTTTATTGCAGTATACTTTCATTTTAAATGCTTTGCATGTTCCTCTTTATTGCGCACAAAAACAAGTAATTATTTTATTTTGAGCTGTTTTTCAGTGACATATCACAATAGCACTACATTTCAGAGATTAGAACCCTTAGTCATTCAGTGATTTGAAAATTAAACAAATAAGACAACTGATATTTTCTTGTTTAAGCAGGACAATGCCATACTTACCCTTTATTGTTGGTATAAACCATTATTTGCCTGAGAACGATTAGCTATTTAAAACTTGCTACATAAATTAAAGAGAAGCTAAATGGATATGTGATTGTTGCCATTAGTAGCATTTTAGATTATACAGGCAATTATTGCATTCATTATCCCGGAACAGCCCCTTTGCAAAACTATTGTGGTTGTCTTCAACATTATGTACAAATTTTCCCTGGGAGATTAAAATTTCTAGTGGCATATACGACTTTGTCATCACAGTTGTTTGAAACAAAACAAAACATTTTGATAAGGAAAATTGTTCTATAGGCATTGAAAATTGTAAAAACTATTAAGAATACTCAGAATAAAATTTAAACCTATTTATTAATGAAGTCTTTTATGTTGTTTATGGTAATTTTAAATAGGATAACAGGTTTTTAGTCATAAAAAGATGAATTCCTTCTCTTTAGAAAGACAACACAAGACATGGAGATAAACAGCTTACAAATCTTACATTTATTTCCCCCTTTTAACATGTATTAGAGCACAGGTTTTTTTGTGTGTACATAAAAATGATAAGGTAACGTGATAGACATATGACCATGGGAGAAAAGTTACCATGCATAGCCAATCACTTTAGCCGAAAAGACAAATTTGCTGGAGCAGTTGAAAAAGTGTTTACCTCTCAAACTTTTTGCAGTTTGTTTTAAAAGTTGTTTAAGCCTATTGAATAGACCCTAAGCTAGCATCCAAATCTGTCTTCATCAATTAGGAAAGTTTTTATCCTTTTGGTTATCTACATATGTGTATCCAGTGGGCTATGTATAATGTTTGGGCCCATAAATGCCATTTCTCAAAGGAAACTTTGTATTCATTTCTGTCAGGTTTTGTCTTGGCTTTTACAGTCTTTCAGTGCTATGATGCAGCAAGAAAAGTGTGAGGTACTGGTTATGCATATTGCAAGACAGTGATTCTTTATTTTATTACAAAAAAAGACCAACTCTAGAAGGCCAGATTAAATCATTCCTTTCACTTTTTAATGGGATTTGGATGAATAGAGTAAAATATGCACTTTGCATTCATTGATAGCATCTTTAGGTTGAGGTAATTGAGTCTTTTTCCCCTGACTGAATGAATAATGACTTCATCTGATCCTCAGCGAGGCCTGAAACTTAGACTGCCTTTGTCAATGCAAAAAGATCTGGGCTTTGAAACATGCTCTACTTCCCTGGCTTAATTTTTCTTCATTTTAATCCAGAAACCTATTTTTCTCAATAATTCAAGCATAAACTATGTAGTAGTTGAAGCAGCGGAAATTGCAAGATATTTGTCCTCGTTGTGCTGCTTTTTAAATGCAGCTGATAAATCAGCCACTGTGGTCTTCAGCTGCCTAGTTCTCAAGGGAAGGAACAGCCCAGAGACAAGCAAGAATGTTGGAATTTTCCAAAAGTATTTTAAATATAATTCTTAAACAAATTGTTTTTCCTCTTGAAGTATTGTACCGTATTTGTCTCTCTGACGGGAGCTAAAGAGTTTTCTTATCAGGAATATTTCCCTCAGAGATAATTAGCCAGCTGTCGCCATAGTGTCATCTAGAAGAGCCAATCAAAGTATTACACTGGTCTGAAGGGCTCCTTGTACCAATATGAGCCTTTGATTTTGAAATGGAGGTATTTGAAATATAAATGGTAAAAGACTGTGGAGCAATTTTTAATTACTGTAGCTTTTTTCTTTTCATTTTTACCTTCAAATTCAGTAAGGTTTAAATTCAAATGCTTTGTAAAGCAAAGATTTAAACTAATACCGGTGTGTAGGGGAAAATTTTACCTTCATTTGGTGCTCATTTTCTTTTGAGTTCTATGGCTTTGGCCATATCTGAAAACAACATCAAAAAACAACTTTTTTGCCTTTTAGATTTACATCTGTCACACTGTGATGCATGCCTTTTGGATAAATAGGGGTAGCTGAAGCAAAGGCTGAGAGCTTCAGTGTGACAGTGAGTAGGGAACTATCTCCTATGATAGTTTCAGACTGCTTTCAGGGGAACAACAGCCATAAAAGAGGAGGCCTGCCCAGTTACAAATAAAATCCAGAAACTGAGAGCCTTCCATGCTGTCTAGGTTCACCTTAGTTCTCATGTTCTGAGTAAATGTTTGTTTAAGAGATTTCTTACCTGTACTTCACCATAAGGTCCCAGGGCTGGTTGCTTGCAACCATATAATTATACAACATAACAGTCTAATAAAACAGTTTTAAAACAACAATGCAACAATGCCCAAAATATATGCTTTATCAGAAACTGCTTTATCAGAAGGCTAAAACCATAGTTGTGTAATTGTGAAAATTAAAAAATGCAACTAAAACACAGAATTCAATTTCCTATGATTTTTTCATCGTTCATTTAAAAAATATTAAAATACTAATAGGAATAAACATAGGGTTGCCATACATCCAGAATTTCCCAGACATAACCTGAATACTGCAGTTGGAAGCAGTTGCCTGGCAAAATGTCTGGGAAAATCAGGACGTATGGCAACCCATGTTGGCAGTGTTGTTTTTGCCAATTTTCCTTAAAAATAGTTCAAAAATGTCATTTTGTGTTAGCCAAAATGTTTGAAAGTGTACAAGCAAAGTTTGAAATCTCAGAAGAATTAGTGTTGATGGAGATGGAATCATCCAGTATTCAGGAACAATGCTTCAGTGCTCTGCATTTTTCTCTGTCTCCCCCCTCCTAGTACCAGAATAGCAAAATCTATGTATTAAATTATGTAAGGAGCACCTCATGCAAACATGCATAATTAGAATAATTAGAATAAATAAAGGCAATTCTGATTACAAAATTTGAATTAGTTGGCACAAAATGTTATCTTCATAATATCATGCAGTACATACAGCACTGGCTAAAAGCAGTTGGTTTTCTTCATGAGTTGCAAATTGAAAGACTTGTCACATGGTTGGCACTTTTTCATGGTTTACAGAAGTCTTCCCTGACCTGGTACTCTCCAGATTCTTCAGCCACCACCCATCATGCTGGTTGATGGCCAAACCAGCTCTAGATGTCATGTGTTCTTTCCTTAGTATACTTCCATAAAAATGAACATTTGCAGGGAAAGTGCCTTCACACGTATGGTTCTGCGCGCCAAGGTTTCCTCAGGATCTGGGATCCTAACTGTCCAAGTTCTAGTTCTAGGTGGAACCTCCATGATTACAATGATGCACAAATGGCCCATCCTTACAGATATTTGTGCTGTGCACACAGACGTTAGGAGAAGTGCATGTGACGTTGCAGGCAGGGGCCCTCCAACATGGTCCCAATCCTTGCACCTTCGGTGACATATTCAGGACCAAACAATACCCAAAGAGGGCTATGGTTACACAGAATTTACCGTGGGGAGTGTAACATCTATGCCACTCTTGGGAAAACTTTTGTGAAGTACCCTCAGAAGTGATAGGGTATAGGCTTCAAAGCTTGAAAATAGTGTTGACTGAGTAATTGTTCTGAAACCGACTTTTCTCACCTTCACAGTCGCTCACATCGAGATTGGCTCAGAAATCTCAGATTGCAAAAGGAGTGGCTGTTTTTTCTATTTTTTTATACTGTATATAAGTATAACATTGTAGAAGTATTTGTACAGCCTAATAATTTCTGAATTTATGTTGCTTCCTTTAGGTTGGCCTGCTGGATCTTGAACTGAATCAACTGACCAAAGCACTGTTCTTGGCTTTAGTTGCACTTTCCATTGTTATGGTAACCTTGCAAGGATTTGTGGGACCATGGTACCGCAACCTTTTTCGATTTCTTCTTCTTTTTTCCTACATAATCCCTATCAGGTATGTATAAGAACAAGAGAGAAATACAGATATCTAATTTCACTAAATGTAGCTTTAAAAAAACTAAAAAACTGTACCTTCGGTTCTCATTGTGTAGGAAATTGATTTTATCAGGAAGCTGTAGTAGAAGGTACCAGCAAATCTGCAGATACTGAAGAGATCACTGTACCAAAAAACCATTCCGTTGTACTTGTTTGTATAATGTTAAATCTAGCTGAAATATTCCATGTAATAATTAATGCTTTTTAAAGGGTGTAATATTTGTATATCAGAAAATACATTGTGTATTTTAAAGGCTTGCTTGATTTTATTCAGGCATTCATAATTTATCCCATTCTTTTAGTTAAAGCATTGTGCATGAAAACATTTTTTACCCTGCTATTTAGATATCTTTAGTGTTAGGTTATTGGCCCCCTCTATATTTTAAAGTTAAATATGTTGTGGGTTATGCTGGAGATCACAAGCAAATAACATGTCTTCTGAATAGTTCAATTTATTAACTATTTAGTTATTCAAAACAAAGGAATGAACAGACATTCCTGTGATCTTGTAATTTGCAAAACCAGCTTTCATTTAAAACATTTTACCTTGGTGGAATATTTCTCAGTAGAAAAAATCACTCTGGACTACTCAAAGGTAACTTATGCTACTGGTTGATATTATTCCTTTTAGCTCTAATTGTAGACCTGGTGTGACAGAAGTGACCAGCACATTAAAAAAAATCAACACAGATTCTTCTGTATATAACAAAGCTGCAGATAGCCAAACTGGACAGTGATCTAAGTGATGAGTCATTTTCCTCTGTCCACAGGAGTTGCAGAAACCTAGAATAAAACAAGTTTAAGACATGCATGGACCATGATCTGATTAGAATTCTTCTGCCTCTGTAGCTGTTTGACAAAAGTGTTAGCAGACTCCTTGGCTTCCTTGGGTCAATTCTTTAGCCAGATATTCCTCGCTGACGCCAACCCCACTTTCTTACTCTTACACTATCTGATGAAAAAATTGGTCCAAGAGCTAAGTGTACCCTGAAGGGCACAAATAACTGAATGCATATAAAAGTAATTTAAAGAGGGTCTAATTTGGGTGAATGAGCATATTGGATTATTACCCAATAACTGTTTTCCGTGCCATGGTTTAGCACTGGAACTTATAAAGAAAATGCCTTTGAAATAGTGTGTCTTTCAGCATGTATCTTTCCCTTAAACTGCTTAATAACTAGGCTTCACACAAGTGGGATTAAAAATCAGGAGCAACAAAGTAGTAGTTGTGATTTACACAAAGCTTTAACTTCCACCAGATCTCATTTTAGAAGTTCATTACTTTTAAAGTTCCAAGACTTTTTCTGGTGTGACCGGTGAAGATGGGAGGAGCAGCAGTGCTGCAAACTGGATGACTAAAGGCAGTAGCTACTCTTCAGACGTGTAACTTTGGATCTAGTTATTCCTACTCAGAATATACCCACTGAAATTAATGACCATAGGTCTATTAATTTCATTGGGTCTACTCTGAGTAGATCTTAGTAGGAAACTGCTGATTCACAGGAACAAGCATGACTTGGTTAGGTTTTAGGGCTTTTTTTTTTTAAAGAAACCCAAACATATGTTTTCTTCAATAACGACTGTTCTGGAATAGGAATTTCATTTGTAAAAATAATTCACACTGGACCTATTTATGGAAAGTAAGGCATGTTATGAAATAAGGTCTGGTACCATAATGATGGCTAGAGCTTTATTTTTGTCTTAGTAAAACTTGTCTTAGTAAATTGGCTTGCTACTTTTTGCTACCTTTTGTTAATCATTACAAATAAATCTGTGTATATTTATGCCTGTAATTTTGTGTGTCTAGAGATGTAGGAAGCTCTATGCTAATCATTTTAATACATCAATTCTTGGTCTGACTTCCTGTCCCTTAAAAAAAAAGGTTTTATAAGCTTTAGGAGTATCCAGATAAAGAAAACAAGTTTTTGTTTGTTAAACTATCAAGGGTCTCTCTAAAGTTAAATCACATATTCTGTTACCACAAATTCAGAAATGGAGGCCATATACACGAGCAGTATTTGAAATTCTTGATTTGGCACTTAAGGGATGTAGAAGAACCACAATTCACAGATCAAGAGCAGACTGCCAGACCGTGGGTATCCTCCCTGCTCTACCTGAGTCTGGCATTATGCATTTGAAATGATGGGTTTTCAGTGACAATTTTCATTTTAACTCAGCTGACAATGCTCTGACCACACTTTTCAGACTGTTATTATGTTGCACAGTTTCCTTTAGATTACATCTTACTAGGTAACATAGTATTGGCATTACTTTTGAGTTGCCAGTTTCTGCATCATGAAAATGTGTTGCAACAAGGCTTTGTCTCCATTAGAATCTAGAAAATGCTGCTTTGGGAAGATATTTAAGACTTCCCAAAGATTTAATAGTTATTGCAATGCTGTTGTGATGCTTAACCACATGATCATAATAATCAGGCGAAGCTGGCAATTGCAGGTATGTAATCAAGCATCTATGAGTGTTTCATGCACCATACATCAAGTTTGCAGCATGAAATAAAGCAAACAAAGTTGGAAAGAAATAGTTTTATTTGCTTCCCTTTTAGTTCTTTTGCTGCTACAGGTCAAATATTTCTATCACAGCTCCCCTAAGGAATTTTATTTGGCTAAAGGCAGCTGGAAGTTATTGTGCATGACACTACAAAACTATTCTAAGTAAATCATCGGGTGAAAGGATACTATTAGCCCATCAGGAGATCAGCATTCTGCAGAGCTGGCAAGGTAGTGACTAACAGAATAACAGAACATTATCTCAGGGCCTTTCCAGATGACTTTTTTAGCACAGTAATTGCGCAGTTAGTTGCGCGGAATCCTGCCACTCTTTCTCAATGTTGCGCTTTTACGGTGATATTTGCCCAGTGCTCAGAGTGTGATATTTTGTGGCTGGGGAAATGCTGTTTCCCCCATGCATGTTCTCTTCAATTGTATGTGCTCTGTAGAATCCCATTGCATAAATAGAGAGAAGTGGTGGGGGATTTCAGTGCAAATGGTTAGAGTACACACAATCCTGCAGCTTGTTTCTGATATCAGAAAACTTGCTTCCTTCTACATCTAAGCAGTGCCAATACAGAACCAAGAATTCCAAACCTGCCCATATATATTGTGCCTAATTGACCCAATTTCAATTATTAGCTGTTGCCAGAACTATCATTAGGGACAAATTACATAACGCTTCCACCCACTCCCTGATCTATATTTTTAAGGGATCTGTTTTATATTTATGTTGGTTCTTTAGAATGAGGTGCTTCCCTGTTCTTTTAAGGAAAATGCCATCAAGATTGCCCACTCAGGAATGGGTCGCCATTTAGTGAACCCTTATTTATGTTGGTCTTTAAAAGCTGTGTACTCAAAGTTTCCAGTGTGTAAACACACATTCACTCTGTTTTTTGTTTGTTTGTTTTTAAAGCAAGCAGTGAACATTAACACAGTTTGATGCCATGATAATGCTAGCACCAAGAGGAAAAAATGTTTTTATAGACCACGAAGGGTCCCTAATGGGCACGAGTGTTGGATATCTATAAAAGCTTCTCTCATTTTATCTAAGGCTTACTGTAGGGAAGATTGGTGAGAGACGGAAATATGCATTCAGTTTTAGATATATCCCAAAGGGTGCATGGGCCTTATATAATGTTGGGTATAAAGTTGCCCTTTTTCTGTACAGTATATGCATCTGGCATGTTAGCTTCCAGTCATTCTCATCTTTTCAGCAATGAACATTCATTGCTATTCTTCTACTACTTGTCATTCATGTCAGTAGGCAAAACTTGACAGGAAGTGCTTTGGGTTTTTAATGCCTTCCCTCAGTCACTCTTCCTACCCTTTTCATCCCTGAGGAGAGCATTCCACAAGTGGGGAGCCACCACAGAAAAGGCCCGTTCTCATATTGCCACCCTCCAGAACTCTTGTGGAGCTGGCACACGAACAAGGGCCTCAAATGATGATTGCAGGGTCTGAGTCAGTTCATATGGGAAGAGCCTGTCCTTGAGGTATTGTGGCCCTGAGCTATTTAAGGCTTTATATGTCTAAGCCAACACTGTGAATTGGGCCCGGAAATTAACTGGCAGCCAGTGGAGTCAGGCCAGAATTGGTGTTATTTGCTCAAACCATCTTATCCTAGTGAGGAACCTGGGTGCTGAATTCTGTTTAATGTCTTAATTTGTATATTAAGATACTTTTATAACTGTTTAGAGTAGGTAGTGTCTTGATAACATAAATGTTTTAAGTTTTTTGTATCAATTCAGTATATTTTCTTTTAATTGTTGAATGATTCTGTGTACATAGCGGCAGCCTTTGGCTATCTGCAATAAAACTGACTGACTGACTGGGTGCTGAATTCTGCACTAACTGAAGTTTCTGAACTGTCTTCAGAGACGGCCCCACCTATAACAAGTTGGAGTAATCTAACCTAGAAGTTACCAGAGGATAGACAACAGTAATTTGTCTATATGCTATAGCTGTCCATTTTAATATATATGTTCTGCTTCTATTTAATTTAATAAACACTAGGTTCAAAGGAGAGCATTGCTTTAAGAAGATACTTGTTAATAACTTACATTTGCTACAGTATCATGCAAGGAAAAGGCTATTTAATATGATGCCATCAGCGTGCACAGTGTTTTGCAAATCTAAAGCACCAATGTAAAATTCAGTGCAAAGGAAAGAACAGCACGAGGTGTGAATACAAATGCAAGAGTTAGAAGGGAAGAATATATGGTTTCCAATTATACAATCTTAGGTATAGTTATAGTAGATAAGGGTTTGTGACAAAAGCGTCATAGAAAACAGAGGTTTTTAGACAGTATTTGAAGGAAGTAAGGTGGTTGCATGCAAATGTTTTAAGACACAATACCAGGCAAGAAAAGGTAGAGTTCTTTCAGGGAGCAGGAAACCTTCAGCAGGCTGAAGTTTGTGGTACTGGATGAATGAAACCACAAGAAGGGAATGAGAGGATATAAGAGAGAGTGGTAAGGACCACAAGGCAATGGAAGACATTGAAGGGTAAGGAGTTTGTGGTGGATCCACATGTATACACAAAGCCAACGTAGGTTTTTAAGGAGGG
>NC_138766.1:35378119-35629295 GCF_965113315.1 Podarcis vaucheri | reverse complement strand
TGGTGGTTCCCCAGCTACTGCTTCCCATCATTCATCTGTATCCAACCAGCTCATGAAATTTGGGGAGTCATGGCAGCCCACTACCAGAAGCCAACTTCTATTGCCCATGAGGACACATAAACACTGGACCAGCCTTTGCAAATATGGTGCCTTACAGATAGCTTTTATTCTATATTTCCAATGTTTTTGTTTTTGCTGGGGAGGGGGCAATGTCAGCAATACTGGAAGAGACAAAGAAAATTCCATAAGCTTTAACATCACACACATCTCTTTGTGTGTGTGTGTGTGTGTGTGTGTTAAATACTACCTTAATGGGTGCAATATAAAGACCTGTGGGGACCAGTGGTGCATTGGAAGCACATTATGGAAATCAGGTCCCTTTAGCCACATAATTACTGCTCAAATAACTTAATCATCACATTAGCAATTTCCATTTCCCCTTGTAAATATGTATCCCCCCCCATGAATGTTACTGCCCTGATGAATTTGTGTTTCATTAAACTGAATAATGAAAATGGCACATTCTAAGATAAGGGGGTGCGTTAATATCTAGCTCTTTCTGAAATGACTAATTGGTTTGGATTATATTATTGTATTTGCAGCATTATAACATCCAGGAATTCAAATAATGGTTCCGTGCTATTTTGGCTGTCTTTCAAGACGGTTATCTGTAAAGAGGCATTAACTACCTAAACGTTTCAGCTTTTGTCAAATAATTTGATCGTGTCTTCTCTGTAGCTCTATTTCTTTGGCAAAACACTTTGGGCACTTGGGGAAGGAGATACAGTTTAAAGCGTGACCTGGCATGTCCTTTGCAAGGGGCGAATTAAGCATTATGCACGATATAGGTATGCTGACCAAAACAGCAACCACACATTCTCTTCTGCTATAAATCTGATCTCACATGACTCCACATGATTGTGATGTACATTTTTCCGCAATGTCCCCAATGTTCTGGATAATATACAGTTCCACCCATATGGTGTCAGTAGGTAGTTTATTTACAATGATGATGATGATATTCTTACAACATGTTACAGCATCATACGTAGTCATTAGGTAGTTTCTATTGTGTGTATGTATGCAAACATAAATATTATGTACTGATCAGAGGAAAAATAGGTACCCTATTTTAAAATGATTCAGTGCATTCATGGCCAAATTGGAGCCAAGACCTCTAACATAGAATTTAATGGTACTGTCCACACAAAAAGTACTTTTAGAATTTCTTAAAAAATACATACATTTCCCCAAAACTCACAACACACATTTTCATATTTACATATTATATTTTGGGCTGTCACTGATTAAGGATTTTTATGATGATGATTTATAATCTGCCTGTTACCAATTTTGTTTAAATAGATTTGCATATTAAAAAACCTCAGTAGGGATGGTTTTTGAGAGATTGATAAAATCACATAATAACATATAATTTAATAAACGAAAAAGCACCACATCCCCATGGGTCACAAATCATTATCTGATCTGCACTGACTAGACCAGGGTCATAAATGGTTATTTCAATTCAGAAACATGTCTGCTAGGAACCATGGTACAAATACCTCACAATTTTGCTCTGCAAAAGAAAGTACTCATTCAAACAGTACATAGTTATAACTATGGCATTCTCCAACCCAGGTGGCTTTGAATGAGGACTAGATAAATTCATGGAGTATAAGTGACTACTAACATGGATGGTTATGTTCCCCTGCCACTGTCAGAGACAGTAGTGCTTCCTAACACCCGTTGCTGGAGACCACCTCTTGCACTCAGGTTCTGCTTACGCCTGGGGGTCTGGTCGGCCACTGTGATAACAGTTTGCTGCACTAGACGGTAGGATCAAACAGGGTCCCTATTATGTTCATGAGATCCCACCCTCCTGCGCATCCTCTCAATTCTGTGTTGGGATTCGCAGGATACTGGATAAGTCTGCAGGCTTCAACAGGATGATGCAATACTCTGCTGGGTCAGAGTGACTCGGCAGGAGTGTGATTAGTGTAATTGGCTATCACCTGTTTTAAAAAGGAAAGCCTGTTTAACAGGGGGTGTGGTGGTTGTGCTGTAGTGTGGTGGTACTGTGGTGGAGAGTATTCGTTTGTAAGTACTCTGTATGGACTGTTTCTTTTGTAAATGCCTGTATATAGCTCACATTAAAAAAGGACTGCACTGAAAAACCTGGAACTCTTAGTGTTTCGCTGAAAACGCCGCGTGGAATACGCGACATTCTGATCATAGTAAATAAGTGGACCAGCTGATGCCAATGATGATGGGGCAGCAGTAGCCGTGGAGAGAGAGACCTCTGGAAGAATGGGATCCCTAGGTACCAGGCTAGCTTGTGGCACTATTGACTCGGGCTGTCATTTGAGTGTCATGATTGTGCTGCCATGTAAGTACTATGGAAATAAAAAGAAACACATTTAAAAACATGGGAAATGGGAAGGAGCATTATTATATATATCTTTTGGGTGGAAGTAGTAGAAATTACTAGTACAATTCTGCACATACAGTGTGTATACGTACCACTTGGTCTGCTTGGATTGCAGAGATTGCTACAACAGTTTATGCAATGAGTCAAATCTACAGACTCTTTCTGCTTGGAGCAGGTAAAAGGTGGAATGCTGCAAAGCAAGGATCTTGATCAAAGCCACAAGTTTTTCTTTGGATAACATTCAAGAAGGTTTATCACAGCAGCCTTTAACATGGAATCTGCTTCTGCAAAGCTTTTATTACAAGCTTTAAAGTAGCTTGCAATATGAATTCCCAAAGCTTGCAATAAAATTGTGATTTACCCCCTCCCTCCAATAGAAAAGCATAATGGAAGTTAGGGGCTTTATTTGAAAGGAAAACATGATGCTCGTAATGATTTCCTTGTTCCTTGTTCCTTTATTAATTTTCTCCTAGGCTTGGAGACATCCCTGCTCATTTATAGAAACCATGCAAGCCAGGAAATTTTTGCTTTGCGAGAAATTGTCCTGTCTGGTTCTCGAAGATAAGCATGAAACAGTTTTCAAGAGTGTAGTCTAGGATGTTATCCAACCGAATTAACAATATAACATTTGTATTTCTTGGCAGCTTTTCAATTTATCAGCCATCTGGTTGTTAAACAAATAAGATGTGGGAAAATTCAGATTGATCATCCATACCGTGATGAAGTTAATGGTGGAGAGATGTGAATGATGAACATTTAGCAGAAGGGTGAGGAACTGAGTCTACCTGGTGGACCAGACCCTTATCTTCCCACCACCACCATGGACCAAGTTTAAGGTGGGTGGGACATAATGATGCCAGGTGTTTGACACTCACATCACTGTGAGGATCATCTATCCAACCCCTGGCGACGCAGGAATATGCAGCTGTCCCATATGGGGATCAAACCTGCGACCTTGGTGTTATCCACACCATGCTCTAACCAACTGAGTTATGTTCTTGTCTGGAGGGAGGCTGTTTCTGATCTTGCATGAATCCATTTCATACATGTCCTCAGGTTTTGCAGCTCCTTTTTGCTCACTTCCTCAGAGTATGTGGCATACATTGGGGTACACAACTATTTGTTCAAGCATTTAACAGAAGAGACAGTGAGACAGCAGTTCACTAGCCCAAAGCATGTGACACTGGTGGCGCTGTGGTTTAAACCACTGAGCCTCTTGGGCCTGCCAATCAGAAGGTCTGCGGTTCAAATCCCCGTGACAGGGTGAGCTCCCATTGCTCTGTCCCTGCTCCTGCCAACATAGCAGTTTGAAAGCATGCCAGTGCAAGTAGATAAATAGGTACCACTGCGCTGGGAAGGTAAACAGTGTTTCTGTGCACTCTGGTTTCCATCACAGTGTTCTGTTGCGCCAGAAGCAGTTTAGTCCTGCTGGCCACATGACCTGGAAAGCTGTCTGTGGACAAACGCTGGCTCCCTCAGCCTGAAAGCGAGATGAGCGCCGCAACCCCATAGTTGCCTTTGACTGGACTTAGCCATCCAGGTGTCCTTTACCTTTTACGTATACAAGCATCATCAAGGACTAATGAAAGAGAAGCTGAATGAGAACTACCACGACTGGGCTCTTATATAAATGGTTGATAGCTTGACCTTCCTGAGAATTCATCTAATTCGTAATATGAGGAATTGGGTTAAAAAATTCTGCTTAATCAAGAATGTTTACATCTTAAGTACTGGGATAGGCACAGCACTTAATTTTTCAGCTCAGCTGTGGTACAGATGAAGGAGCAATAATAAAGACACACATTTGAACCCCTGCCTGTTGCTCAGTAACGCATGTGCACCTGTTTCCCTCACAGAACTGCCTCGGAAAATGGATCAGTTGTTAAACTTCTCTGAGAACGGTAGCTGCCCTGAGGGGAATTGGTGCTCTCCTCAAAACTTGCAGCACTCTTAACAAACTACAGTTCCCAAGATTCTTTGTTGAAAAACCATGGCTAATGAAAGTGGTATGATACTGCTTTGAATGTAAAGTGCAGATGGGGCCTTATTTGGGTACAACCTAGTCTTCGGTAGGCTCAAAGCAACTCAAAACAACTATTAGAATACACACACACACACACACACACACACACACACAGTGATACCTCGGGTTACATACGCTTCAGGTTACAGACTCCGCTAACCCAGAAATAGTACCTCGGGTTAAGAACTTTGCTTCAGGATGAGAACAGATATTGCGTGGCGGCGGCAGCAGGAGGCCCCATTAGCTAAAGTGGTGCTTCAGGGCAGTGGCGTAGCGTGGGGGGTGCCAGGGGTGCCGGCTGCACCGGGCGCAACATCTGGGGGGGCGCGAGTCCAGAGGGCCCAGCCGCGTCGTGCCCTCGGCCCGCCCCTATTGTCAGAGTCTCAGAGTGGAAGTGTTAACAAAGTTTCAGAGGGGGGAGCGAGTGGGGGGGACGCGGGGAGGGGAGGGGGTCACCGCTTCTCCGGCCGCCTTGCAGAAGCGGCCACCACCCGGCGGCTCTGCCTTTGCTAGCATGAGTATATAATCTTAAAAAAAAATATTGGCGTAGAGGTGTGCGCGCGCGTGGTGAAAAGAGAGCTGCGTTTGCAGGAGGAGGAGGGGGGTGGGGAGCGAGGCGCGCAAAAAACATCGCCCCTTGCACGTGCGCGGGCGGGCACGCTCCAGTTCGCTCGCCTCAGACGCATGCCAGGGCCCAGCCAGCAACCGCCAGTCCCCGTCTTGCTCGCAGGCTGCCTGGGGGCTCCCTCGGCTCCAGCGATCTGGGGCCTTGAACGAGGGGGGTGGGGGGAAGGCTAAGGCTGCTGGTGCTGCTGGGCCAGCCTTCTGCTCTCCTCTTCTCCCCCACCCACCCCCATTTGCAACTCTTAGACGCGCAAACTGTTGGCTTTAAGAAAACCCCGCCCCGCCTCGGGCACGCGCGCGCCTGCACCTTGGGGATCATTTATTTTGCTTTCGCTTTGGGCTCTCGCGCCCCGAGTAAAGCATGTCAGTTTTTCTTAGCTTCTCTTCTACATCCTGTTTTTGTGTGTGCGCGCGCGAAAGGCAGCTTGGCGGGCTGAACGAGGGAGGGTTGTTTGTTTGGTTGGTTGGGCGGGCTTGTTTGGGTCTTGGTTTTTGCTCTACTCCGCTTCATGAGGGGCTATGTGGGGGGGGGGCGACTTTGGCCCAGCGGGTCGTGGAAGGAGGGGGCGTATGAAAAGAGCTTAAACGGGTGCATTTCCAGGGAAAAACGCGTGGGGAACACACTCCTTTTTCACCCAAACCACCAGTTCCTGTTTCCTCGTGAGTAGTTCTTAGAGGCCTGTTAATCTCATCAGGGGAGGCGTACATATATGCATGTGTGTATGTACAACTGAGTTTTAACGTATCACACTGGAGGATAGTAGAGGTTAAAAGAGAATAACTTCCTGCTTGAGAGTTGCCCTGAATACATTTTCAACCATTTCTCTCGGAACTGGCTCTACTGTATGCCAGGTTCTTGGCGTGTGGCTATTTGGCGGCCCCGATCCCGGGAGCAAAGAGGCATCGCGGGAGCGGCTAGGCCTGCGCCAGGGCCCTGACCCGACAGCTTCTCCGGCTCCCCAAGCCGAGGACAGCTTCGGCTGTGAAGCTGCGCCTTCCAGGCTGGCCCCTTCTCGGCTGGGCCTCGCCTCTCCAGCTCCCGGTATGTGTGCTCCGCGGTGGTCCCCGCTCCTTCCAGACCCTTCCACCGCCCCCTGCCAAACTGGCTGTAGATACAAGAAGGGCAGCTGGGGTGGGCTATAGAGGACCCTGCCTCCCCCTGCGGGGCTTATCTCTGCCAATTGGCTCAAGGAGCCCCCTGAGTTTTGGCATTGTCTCTCCGCGCCCCCCGCCTCTCTCCAGGAGCTTTATGGAGCCGCCTGGGTCGGGTCTGCTTTGGAGGAGGGGAGCCTTCCTTGACCAGCATGTGGGGCGCCCTTTGCGGCCTTTCCCTCTGGAGAGATAGTCACACTCCCTCTGGCGCAGTTCCTAATCGCCAGTCGCCCTTCTGTGGCGTGGATTCTTCCGAGCCGGGTTCTTCCGGGGCCCTCCGGCTGCTTCTCTTTCGGGCGGCGGCGACCCTCCAGCTAAATACCCCTCGGGGGTTTGTGGCAGTCTCGCTTATTGTTCTCGGGACTCTGGTTTTACCTCGCCGTGCAATTAAGCACAATTGCAGCGCCTTCACCAGCAGTGGCGTAGCGTGGGGGGTGCAGGGGGGCCAGCCGCAACATCTGGGGGTTAGGGGGCGCAAATCCATGGGTTGGGCGCAAATCCACGGGTTAGGGGGCGCAAATTACTTGCCTTGCCCCGGGTGCTGACAACCTGCGCTACGCCACTGCTTCAGGGTAAGAACACTTTCAGGTTAAGAATGGACCTCCGGAATGATTAAGTACGTAACCAGAGGTACCACTGTATATATAATCCCCAAACACTGTAAGCTTTGCATTGCATAGGAAACCATCTCCACAGTGACTGCCATCAAGCCCCTCCTCCCCTCTGTAGACATTACATAATGCTCCCGGCCGATATGCTGAATCTGTCTGTACAACAGATAACCTTAATGAGTGACAGTGCTTGGCTTTCTTTTCACAGCCCCTCCTTCTGTTGAAGGCATATTTGCTTGTGTGTGTGTGTGTCTCCCTTTTTTCTTCCTCAACTCATCTTTCTCTGCAGCACATATATTTATCATTTCCACTGCTGTGACATTTCCAGCTTGGCTGACAGGCCATGCCTTGTCCCCCACCCACCCGCTCTCTGTAGATTGGTTTGCCTACTCCTAGATTTAAAAAGCTTTAAAGAAACAGCAGGGAGTTGGCAGAGAGGGGATGAGTTGTTTGGAAATGTCAAAAAGTATCAAACTGGCAGCCATGTGGGGAAGATCAGCTCTCCTCAGTCACTCTGGGCCAGAAAGAGATTTCCCTCAGAAAGAACCCAGGAGTGAGTGGGACATGGAGATGATTTTTTGTTGTATTTGGAGGAACAGATATATTTCCACTTTCCACAGGATGATAATTTGAGGTCTGAGGAATCCAATATTCACAGCACCCAAGGTAATAAATAGCCCCGGTCTACACACACACACACACACACGTTTCAGAGTTGCACATAAAAGAAAACTGAAATACGTAGGATACAAATTGTCTTTTAATAGCAGCAGGAAGCTTTCGTTTCTTCTACTAGTGTTTATTATTCTCAATTTCCTGCCTTCCACAGTTAGCCCTTGTGCTTTTCTGTGATATAGATTTTCATATTTCTTCCTAGGAAGCAAAAGAAACCTAAAAAATATTGATCTTGCAAAGGATCCCCACAGGGGTGACGGCAATAGCTAAGCTGCAAGGATAGTTTTCCTGGAATATAAATAAATTCTCCTCACATATTAAGCCTGCTACTTGAATGTCTCCACTTCTTATAAACTTTTACAAGTTAAGATTGCATTCTTCAAACCAAGTACTACTTCTTGAGCATTCATCCTGATTTACATGAACAAAACTTACATCGAAAACTTGTTTGGTCTTTACTGAAAGTTTGTTTGGAGTTGTTTGTGGGGTGGTTATAGAATAATGAGCATTTATCCTGATTTGCTTGCAGACATTTCTCTTTCATTAATCATTCTTTCATCCTACACTTTTCTGTGCATTCCACTGTCACTTTCCTAACTGCAGATAGTCCAGGGTTTTTTTTACAGTAGATTTGTTGCACTAGAGTAACAGAGCACTTTAATGGTGCAAACCTAAGTCTTTGGTATGCACTTTGAATCCCTTCTGCAAAACAGTGACCATCTGAAGGCGCCCCTAAAGGCCAACACAATCTTGGTCCCAAGACTACTTATTTCATTTGCCATTATTCCTTACCAGAGTAGCTACATTTCTAAATATCTATATATTTCTATCTCAGTAAACCTTTTGAATTCCCTGCAAGTCAAATTAGGTGGGATAGATATTTGCTCAGTTAGGGTTATAAACTGAGTTCATTGGCAGACAAGATTTGAAAAGCTGTCTAGCTGCTATTCTACATTAGCTCTATATGTGGAAAATACTGTTTTCTACACTGGCTCTGTATGTTGTGCTATACTTTTAGTGGTGACATGGAGGAATTCAGTGTACACGTGTAGGGGAGAGAGATAAGGACAGAGCGTTCTGCTTTTGTTCTTTCTTTCCAACCAAAATAACTGTGGAGCTGAAGCCTCTGCATATTTATTTAGAAGTTAAGTTCCATGAAATCAAATGGGCATATTGACTGCCAGGTAAATGTGCATAGAATTATGCACTATTCTCACATTCGCCACACAGTCCTGTGCATATGAGCCTATCCAGACCTTAATCCAGTCTTCACCTGAGGCTCTTCTCTGAAGGAAATTCAGAAGGAGGTTGCCAGGTTAGGAACAGCCATTCCTTGAGATTTCTGGGCCCAAACCTGAGACTGTGGAGTGGCCACCACAGCAATATTTTCTTCACATTGGTCCCTTACACCTGTACTTCTTTATCCTGGAATTGTGTGCTCGATAATCATGTTCATTAAATACAGTATTTACATCCCAGACAGCAGATGCATGCTCCTCAAAAGTCCTAGCTTCCCTCTGGTATTCTGAAGCTGGATATTCCCCCCACCCCCGCCAGCTCTGGATCTGATTTCCTGGAACACATGTAGAGATCCATGTCTTCTGGCCAATAGATGCTTCACTAGATGGCAGTAGCAGCTCAGCTTGTAAGCCTGCTTGTTCAGCGGCCTCCCTTCCCCCAATTTTCTTTGCTATAAACACACGGAGGAAATACAAATGGCTTTGTATGTTGCTGCATGTGGCTTATTCAGAAAAGCTGAATAAGCTGCTTCATTTTGCAAATGATATTTTTTTAAGCCAAATATTCTTCCTTTTATGAAGGATTTTTTTATATATCTAAAAAAAATTAAGATGCAGTGCCATGCTTGAGGATCTTTATGGAAGGTCAGCAATGTAGTTCCATATGTCCTTCTCTGCAAACTGAGTCACAAACCCCTATATGCACCATTGCAGATTTTTACAGGCTTCATGTGGTGTGCGCACAAGTGGGGATTCTCTGACTGACCAATGCCAACTAGGTTTTTATTTTCCCTAAGAAGCCAATTGGTTGGTTGCTCTGTCAAGGGAAGGTTCAGCACAGAAATGGAGTGGGGCCTATTGATGCTACTTTGTGTTGACGTCATCTGGGTGACATGTCTCTTACCAGCTTCTTGTTTGGCAGAAGAGGCAAATGGCAAGGAATTGGAAGGGAAACCCACCCATATGATGAAATTGCTCAGAAGACTTCTGAAAACGTACCTGATGGCAAATATCAGTTTGATAGATCATCGGTGAGTGTCGAGCTGTGCAGTTATATCTGGTAAAAGGAATAACATCTCCTCTTCTCACTTTCTTCTACTTGCTAACCCCTTCCCCCCAAAAAACCCCTCACTGTGCCACACTTTTGCACAACATTTTTTTCAGCCATTTGAGGGAGTGCTGGACACATGGAGCTGGAGAGAAGTGAAGATCTCCTCAGAAAGGACAAGTTGTGGGCGAAATTTCTCAGTTAGAAAATTCAATTTAAAAGGAACCAGCTGAAGGGGGTCACATTTGTCCATTTAGCTCAGCAATTTACCTTTTTAGCTGAATGAGGCAACTGCAGGGTTTTTTCTTTGAGAGAGTCTTATTTTCTTAAAAAGTTAGAGAAGTCCCACATTTGCTCATAGAAGTGTGTGGCTCTTTCCACCTGAATTTTAGGAAATACTGTATTTTACTTTTTTGCAGAAACACTGCTTAATTTTTTAAGCATTCAAATAACCCAGTGCACGATTCAGAGAGATTTTACTTCAGCTTAGACGAGTTGCGTTTTTTTCTGTTGTGAACCGCCCTGGGAACTTTAGATGAAGGGTAGTATACAAATTTAAATAATGATGATGATGATGATGATGATAATAATAATAATAATAATGTCCAAAATGCCTTCCTTGGCCTTTAGGGATTCATTTGAAATGAAATAAGTGCGGAAATAACCTTGGGGAGAAAATGCCTCTTATCATACTATTTTCTACTCTCTTAAGAGCCATTGCCTGCCTCCAGTGTCAGTTTCCCAAATTCTGCGGTTCAACTTCAAAATGGGTTGCTGGGTCAATGCAACCTGATGGAAATAGCTAGTCAATTTATTCAAATTGATAGATGCACTGTTTTGCAGGTCTCCCAGGTCATTAGGATAAATGAGATTGTGGACTGCCCAGCCAAATTTACTGTGGCATGAAGAGCTGCCATCAGAGTTTGGCAGTTTCTTTTGAAAAACATTGGCAGAAGGGGCGTATTTTTCTACTGTACAATTCAGGCTCTCCTCTGGATATCTACGACCTCTGCAGGAGTAGTTCTGGTTGACCTTGGGCAGACTGCTTAATCTCTTTTGGACATTTGTAAAAGCATGAACATAATAATCTGAATTTGCCAACTTTAATACCCAAACGAACAGAATAAGGACAAATAAAGGAGAATAAAACAATGGTAAACAATTAAATTGTTATATTTTGTTTTGCGCTCCTCTTCTTCAAATGATAGGAATGGTGGAAGGTCTGTGGAATTTTAATAAATTTGAACTGAACTGATAGGAACTTCCTGGCAGCCTTTACAAAGTCCATTTTCTCTAGAGGAGGGAACATAACAAGAACACTGCTGGAACAGGCCAATGGCCCATGCAGTCTGCCATCCTGTTCTTGCAGTGGCCAACCAGATGCTTGTGGGAAGTCCACAAGTATGACCCAAGTGCAAGAGCACTGCCTCCAGCATCTGGTATTTGAAAGCATATTGCTTGTGACCATATTAGCACATTAGTAGACTAGCATACTAATAGTATACTAATAGACGCGGATGGCACTGTGGGTTAAACCACAGAGCCTAGGGCTTGCTGATCAGAAGGTCGGAGGTTTGAATCCCTGCGGCGGGGTGAACTCCCATTGCTCGGTCCCAGCTCCTGCCAACCTAGCAGTTCATTGCTGACCACTGGCCATTCTTGTTGGGGCTGATGGGAGTTAGAGACCTGGATAGCCCAGCTGATTAGAGTGTGGTGCTGATAATGCCAAGGTTGCAGGTTCGATCCCCATAAGAGACAGCTGCATATTCTTGCATTGCTGAGGGTTGGGCTAGATGATCCTCAGGGACACTTCCAGTTCTATGATTCTAACACCTGAAGGGCTGAAGGTTCCCCACATCTGAACCAAAACTTATGCAGAGTCCCTTTTATATACTGTTAGTATGCCCCCCCCTATCTGACTGGTAAGAGCCCCACACTAGCTATACCCCCTAAGTAGAGTCACATGGACTGAGGTATGCTTTCAAAGAGTTTATAAAGGGCATCTCCTAAGCTTTAGGTCATTTGAAACAGGATGTTTCTGCAAGCTTGGCAAGACAAGCTGAGTTTTCACAACTCCCTTTTCTTCAAGGTTTGGGGATTTTTCTGGGTTCTGCCCTGTAAGCAGCCTTTGGGAGTGTTTGCACAGTTCTGTCTGAGATGTGATTTCTGTTCAGGGCTTCAACACATTCAATTTCTTGAGATTTGCTGAGCTGTCGGATGAAATGTTCTCCCTCACTGAACATGTAAATTTTGACACGAAAATCAAAATTCACATACTCTCACACACAAATCAGCTGAGCTCTAATATATCGTAAGTCGAGGCACTTTAAATTAGTGAGTGCTATTGTTGAAAAAAATGCTATCATTGACTAGACTGGTTGATTAATATAGGGAATGCGTTCTCATGTACAGAAGTGGCAACTCAGACTTTGTAATAAAAGCAAAAAGAGGAATGCACCTAAAGTAACATTAATCTTGAAGTGGAATGAGGAAAAACAATCTAAAAATATAATGGTTGCTTGGTTTACCAGCTAGACATCACACCCCTTGCACATAATTGTATACAACTGTATTCTTGTGTATGTAATTAAATGCTTTGTAAAGTACTTTGAACACTGGGTTACATTAAAAGTACCATTAAGACACAATATGCAGTAAACAATGTTTAAAGCAAATGTAGCTAAAGATGCTTGTGTTGGTGAGCAATAATCTTCACCATATTTGGGATTTCAATCCTCAGCTGTTTTTACCAATTAAATGACTGAAATAACATCTAATAGTAAAAATCGAATATCTTTAATGGAAGAAGGGAACCTTTGTCAAAGACGTTGTTTCGAATTTTAAAAAGTGCACCAAACCGGGTGGAGACTGCAAAATAAAATAAAATAATTTAGGAGACTGGAAACAGTTTGTCAAATGGGATTGTGCCAGCATATTAAAGCCATTTTTAATGCATTATTTATAGATATTATTGCACCAGTGCAAGCCACTGAGATCAAGGTCACCCTGTGGACTTCTGGGCAACGGGTCAAGACTTGAGAGGCAATACTGATAAGGCCAGCTGACAGTTTCTTGGACACAACTAGCCGGTTTCTAAGCAGAGCCTTTTCAAACTTTTAATGAACAACGAAAATCTGTTTGCCATGGATCTGCTCATGTCTGCTACCCCAATCGCAGCTCATTAATTACGGCCAGCCGCAGTGCTGGGGTTGGTGTAAGCTCCTATCTCTCCTTCTCCTTGCATCAGCCCTGCAACTCAGCCAAGCCAATGTGCGTGATGGACGTTTCACATGCAATCTCAGGCATTCTTTCTTCCTGAGGCCATGATTCCTCCCCACTTGTCGCCCCCACCAACCCCTCCTCCTGTGATATTTTCCAGCACTTACACTCCCAAAGCTCCGCTCCTTTTTCTTAGGCTGGTGTGGATGACAGTGAATTGTAAACTGTGCTTGAAGCAGACAGACATCTTGATGCCCATGGCTCCTGGCACCAGAATGTTTAGTAGTAAATGTTTGGCTTCTTTCCCTTCCTTGCTCAGTTCAAGTTGATGCTGGCTTCTGGATCCTGTGTGTTGTGCTTTGTGTGGCTTTTTTTCTAAAAGGAGGGTCTGAAAACACACAAAAAACCCCACCAAGATAAATACATGAGCATTCATCACTTTCTTTTCTGGATGTTGACTTGTTCTGTGCACCTTCAGATTTTGGGGGTGAAAGAGGAGGCAACTAACTGTTGCTCCTCCACAAGGGATTTCTGATTGCCTGTCCCCCATTGCTGGACTCCTGCCATTAACGTACACTGTTATCCCCCCCCCCAATATCTTACAACTCACCCACCTGGAAATATACTTTGCTCTTTCTGCACATTCCCTTTTGAAATTTTGTTCTGGTGCCACCACTGCATAGGGGTTAGAATATGTCTGGTCATTACTGGGCACTGATCAGTCATCCAAAAGGAAGGTTTGTGTACAGGTAGTCAAACTAGGGCAGAAAGCTTAATCTTTACCAGGATTAAGGAAAACACACCACTGTCTGAACTAAGGTTGACTTTGAGAGATCTGAGCAACCTCTCCCATACGCAAAATATGATGTGCAGTTTTCATACATGAAACTGAATTTGCTTTGCATTTCACATTTATGAAATTGGAATGTAAAATCAACCCTAACAGAAATCTACTTGGGATGTAGTAGTTACCCCCTCTTGCATTCTACTCTACAACATTCACATGTATGCATAACTAGGTTCAAAGGTGCATAAATGTCATGGGTGAGAACTGTTATGCCTATAATGGGCAAACCATTTACTCAGGGGAGCTAGTGCTCTAACACAGTGGCAATGTGTGCTGAGCGTGCCATTGATCAGGAGCAGCATATGTTGGCTGTGTGAGTCTTTCATTTCATTTGCTGTCCTTGTACTTGTTTCCTTTTATATACATGCTTCTGGCAGCATCTCCTTAAGTCAGTTTGCGATGTGGGGGCTGCTTCCTTACGACATGGCCTCTGTGCTCCGTGGTAGCTCTGTGGGCTGTAGCGAGCTTTTAATAAAAATCTATTCCATTGCCACTGACACTTCAGACTGAGGTGGGGAATGCCAAGGGCCGCATTCCCTTCTTTGCAATCTTCTATTGGGTGGTGGCAATGGTGGGCAGGGCAAGAAGCAGAGCAACAAATGTTGAAGAACACTGTCCCAATCAATCCTATAACCAGTTGGATAGTGCCTTTGTCTTATTTGAAATGAGACTGAGATTATTGCTCCATTTCCAGCCTGTGATGGACTCCAGACTTCTGTTTGGACTGTCCACATTTTTACCTTCATTCTGTGTTAAAGTGAAAAAAGATCTGGGTGTCATCAGCATATTAATGGGATTCTAGTACTCTGATGTTTTTCACCCTTGGGTTCCCAGATGTTGCTGGACCACAATGCCCAGCATCCCCAAGCAGCCTAGCTGATGGTCAGGGAGGATGGGAGTTGTAGTTCAGCAACACCTGGGGACCCAAGGATGAATAAAACTGCCCTAGCTTCCTGCTTCATGAGATGCTCAAGAGATCCCTGCTGCTGTGCACCATCCCACATGGCCAAACCAGAGTGATATCTTGACTCATTGCTGTGCGTTGGTGACATGGCCCTTACCTCCCACTTTAACTTGCTTTGCCATATAAACCAAGGGGTCAGGAGATTAGTCTTATCCCAAAGCACCACTAATCCTGGAATTGGAAAGTAACAATTTTATATGAGCTTCTTGATTACTTTGAAATAGCAATTCCACCATCGCCACCACCCACTTCCAAAAATGACTTTGTGCGGCAAGTCATATTGTATCTTATCACTGCGCAAACACATTACTACTCGATATGAAATGCTCAAAATTCTTTTCAAAGACTGCGATAAGTCCAGACTTGGTATATTTCATTTCTTTCTAAACACCTCATTACCAGAAAGATATTGAATGGCTGGAGGGAGTTCAGAGAAATGACAAAGAATTATCAAGAGTTTTTGAAGTGCTTTACTTGTGAGGAGGGATTTAAAGAACTACAGGCAAATGTTTTGGCTCTGCTACAACCAAGTTCCTTGGAAAAACATGTGTAAATAACCCCAAGAAATGAATTTCAAGGAGGGGTGGTTATGGAAGTTATGAAAATACACATATATCTCAAAAAGCGTTGTGAAAGACAGGGTGTTAATAACATTTTCGATTACAGATCCTGGTGAAGATCTCTGATCTTCAGCTGGGATATAAGCGAGGGGGAAAGCTTTATGAACCTCTCAAATGAGAGATGAGCTTTATAAAACCCTCAAATTCTTCTCAAATTCAGATTAAAATTGTGCTGGAGAAGAATACTAACAGAAACACCCTATTCCCCTCAAAACTCTTTGCCTTCTTTTTAAATCATTGTTACTGGGCAGTGTAGTGGGAATAGCAGCAACTATTCTAGCCATGATAAGAGATGAAAACAGATTGGATCTCTTGGTCCCCTTCCTCTCTAGTAAGCTCTCCCAATGGCTCTTGGGAGTTGTAGTTTTTCTAACAGTTACTGCCACTGCATGCATGTAGGATTAAGAGACTCTGCCAGTGGCATGTTCTTGTAAGGTTAAAACCATGGTTTCCAGTTTCCTCTGAACTGAGCCATTGAGATGTTGACCAGGCAATTGAATGGGAAACAAGTTTACTTCATAGCAATGTACCACCGACCTCTCCTCTGTAGTTCGTTCTTGCTTTATTCAGAGGGGAAACATTATGATGATAGAATTTAGATACAATTCCTTTGTGCTGGGTTCTTAAGAATGCCAATAGGAAGTATTACTGAAAACTGCAAGTAATTAAGCCATCTGCCTCTTTAGTAAAGCTTTTCTTTATTTCTTTATCAATGTTATTATGTTCTCATTCATCTAAAGTAGTCATCACTCATGCATTACAGTTAAATGGGAAATGTTCCAAACTAGTTAAATGTTAAGCTCTGAACTACCTGCCTATCTGGAATGGTGATCTTGAAAGACCTTTGATAGGACTCAGTATGACAATACTTTTGCTCCCCCAAATAACGTTATTTAGAGCTGCTGGGAAATCCACCTCACATTTGCCACCTCACTTGAGGGAGCCTTTTTTGTGTTGGCTGCCATTTTCATTCCTCATAATGTTCTGGAACAACACCATGTCCAGGAGAGAAAAAGCCTACAGGGTTAATGGCAGGTGCTGCTTTGCCGCCTCCTTCAGGGGAAAATAGGCTTTACAAAATAAAGGAACAATCAGCTCTGCTTCTTTTAATGGAGAGACCAACAGGTTCCTCATTAAAAATCCACCACACAGTTTGGTGATTTTTACCTGCCTCCCAAATTTGAGTTGAAAGTTTTTTGGTGTCTAAGTTTGGTTATTAGTTCACGGTGCTTGTTTCAGCTTAGGGCCAAACCAGAAAAGATAAGGTTTTGCATGCAGTGCTAGTCCTACTCAGCATAGAAGTGGGTAGTCCTGTTTATTAGCTTTAATGGGTCAACTGTGAGTAAGACTGCCATTGGCTACAACCCATGGTTCTTATTGTTTGGCCTTGTGTGAATTTTAAAAAACAGTTAACTAGCACTGGGCTTCTGAACTGGATCTGGGCCATGGTGCTGAGGGCAGAATTTTAACCCCCTGCCCCCAGCACAACCCAGAGCTGAACCCAGGACCAATGGGTGCTTCCCCCTATTGCAGAGAGCAGGTGTGGGGAGACCTGGATTTGGATTGGGACTATGGTGGAGGCAAAACAACAAATGCTCCTCCTCCTAGGCCATGCTTCTGATCTGTGTCAGACTGCCTGGACCAGCTATTTGTTGTCCTATACCAAACGGAATTACTAAGCAAATAAGAAATACTGGTGGCAGTGGGCAGATATTGTCCTCACTCAGAGTGCCATATTACCCAAGTCTGCCCGTGGCAGACTGCATTATTTTGTACAAACTCCACAGTAGCAGAGATCCGAACCATATTTCTATTTTGGCAATTGCGTGCATCTTTCAACCTGCTTGCAGTAAAACAGAGCACACAAAAGAGGCTTTCTCTGTCTTTAGGAATGTAAAGCAGATGATTCTAGGTATTATGCTATCTAATCTACTCTAATCCATCTTGAGTGGCTTCATTCAATTCCTGTTATTCTAGCATCGTCTTAGCATCCATTGCTAAATTTTCTCTTGTCTTTTTGGCCATGGTGGTGCTGGGCAGTGGAATTAAGAAAAAACAGCCCAGCTAGTCCCATCAGTCAAATTGACAGCAAAAGGAAGGTAGCAGACATAGTTTAGAGCTGTCTAGTAAATGGCAACTGTTTGACTGGCAAGATGCCGCACCAAGCATGCTGTGCCTTTTAAAATAGGTGTCTATCTGGGACTTGGAATGCATTCAAAATCAGGTTGTATCAAAAGTTCTTCCAGATACTTAGAAACCACTTCTAGTAATTAAAGCGGGGAGGAGAGGAGAAATTGGAACGGCCACTTAAAAACCAATTTTGAACTAAAGCTACCAACATAAACTCCTTCTCATGTCGAAGCACACCGACTTGGATCCAGAGTCCCTGTGAGCAGAGCTCTAAAATGTAGGACACAATGTCATCACCACACTCTGAATTTCCTTTCCCTGCTCCTACCAGAAGCTGCAGATAGACCAGAATGTAGACAGGGAAATGTCAGGGACCAGGAGTCATAGGCTCCCGTTTTTCAGGTGATGGACCAAAAGACCAACCCCAGAAGTGCTGCTACCCGACAAGCCTATGGGTCAAAACCCCTCCAGCCTAAGAATATGGCACTGCCATCCTTGGTCTTCAAGGACTCCACTGCAGAAGGCTGAGGTAGATCAGAGACTCCTCCTCTGCTTCTTCACAGTATTAGACCACTGGAGAGGGCTGGACCCGTTTAATTAAAGCAGCACTTTCCAGTATGGGCAGAGCTAACGATTAGGATGCAGTTGCTGCTCCTGCTGTTGCTCTGCACCTCCCCATCTCTGTTTCTTACTGGAACAACATCAGAGTTCTGTGGTCCTGGAGCACAGACTAACCCTTGTCCTGCCTCCCCTTGCTGCCACCTGGATGTGCTTCATTATAGTATAGAGCAGGATACCCCCCCCCCGTTTTCTTTATTTTTAAGCACTTAAAGTTCAAAAAATCTCTAAGCAGTGGGCAGTTTGAAAAATGAACAATATGGCATTAAAAATAAACATCTCATCAGGGCTTTTTTTTGAAGCTGGAACTCAGCAGAACTCAGTTCCGGCACCTCTCAGGTAGGTGTCATTGCCATTATAAGAGAACAAGGGAGGTGTTCATTGTGAGTTTTGGCACCTATTTTTCAAAATAAAAAAATAAAAAATAGCACTGCATATCAGGTTTCAGAAGCCAGGGTGAAGAGGTGTGTCTTCAGCATTCACCCAAAGTTGTACAATGAGTTCTTATATATGTAAAAGCTGCCCAAAGTGGCTGGAGCAACTCAGATGGGCAGATAATAATAATAATAGTAATAGTAATAATAGTGGTAGTAGCAGCAGAATTGATTTGAGAAGTGTGAATAAGGTAGTTCCTCATTAAAATGAAAAGCACATTTCTTCCCCACAGTAAATGTTTTATGAACTTGTAATGTTATATGTTGTAAGCCACCCTTGGCAGTGTTTTTGCACAAGAAGAGTGGGATAGAAAGGTTTCAATAAAGTAAAGCCCAAAATCTATAATTATCTAAGTGCACCCCTGGTGGCTCCCTGACACCTGTGCCTGAGTATTTAAGGGTGTATATATCTTTTCATTCACTTTTTCTTTACATCTATGCACTGCAGGAAACATTGATATACCCAAGACAAGTAAGATTGTCACATGAAGAGACACACTGAGACAGCTAGAAAGCTTCTGTAACCTACAAAAAAGGGAGGCAGATCCAAAATGTTTTTATTTCAAATGGAAATACTTCAATGTGTTTTCTTGCCCATAGCTTAAAAGTAGGCTTCATAGATTGGAAAGAACACCTTTAAATGAGGACTTAGCATTTTTTCCACTAACCCCTGGATATCACAGTCAGGCTTCAGGAAATTAATTAAATTTACTTTTAAAAGCTTGAATCCCCCCCCCCAGTTTTTTTTCCCCATTTGAAAGTCAGGCGATCTTTTTATATTCAAGAAAATGCAACCCATTAATGAACAGAAAATGCAAATTTGATAGAGCTCATCACTGTTTTCCAGCGCTGAGAAAATCTTTTGTTCATAAGCAAAAATTAAGTGTGAAAGATAGAGGGAGAGAAATCCCAGCTCCATTATTTGAAAGAATATGTCCCATACTTATCAAGCTTTCTTCCCCTTTTCTTCATCTAGAAGGTTCAATTATATTTGCTTGTTGGTTTTACGGTTCTTAATTATGTAGTTGTCTGTTCTGAAGAACTGAAGATGCTTCTGGGAAATGTTTGGGAGGAAGGAGAGCTTAGGAGGAGGAAAAAGGAGGGGAACTCATTACCTTCTGAAAACAGCAAATCTCTGCAAATGGTCACTGAGGCCAGAGGTCAGTGGTGAAATGAGTATCAGGTGTGAAGAGAATAAAAAATACTCACAGTGAATATAGCTAGAGCTTAAATTACGTATAAATTTTCTTGGTCACAAAACAACTGGATTGAAAAAGGTACTGGAAAGGAAACACAGTGAGGGGTCTTGACAACTCCTATCAGTATTGGGGATGGAGGGAGAGAGAGAATGTCTAGTCATTTCTTGCTGAATGCATTGGATGAAGCCAAATGAAATTCCTGAAAATGCTGCTGGCCATTCTGTTTCTGTTTCTGTTTTTAAAACGGAAAGCTCTTTGATGCCCTACTATTACGTCTGGCGCTTCTTCACTTCCTTCCCCTTTTCAGTCTTATCTGACAATTGCCACAGATGTGTCAAACATCTGCTCTCTGAAGCTCATGGTTCGCAAAAATAAAAACTGCCAGCACAGTTAATGGTTAGTCAAAATGACTAAAAACCCCAGTCAGTTGTCTGGAAGGGATTGTAGTGTATGCGCAATGTAAGGTTTTTCTCTCCCCAACCCACTTTAGCTGCTGGACTTGGAGACCACAGATGAGGCCTTAAGGAGATTTGGTTGTCAAAGTGAACAGAAAGGTCAGATTAGACAAATACAAGAGCTTCAGGCAGGAGGCCAATGCAGCATCATGCCATGATTTCTTCGCAGAGCTAGATCCAATTCTTTCTGTGTGTTTTTGTGTGTGCGCACACACACAGATAGCCTCAGGACATGTACCAAAGCTTATCTAGCATTGGAACTGTATTCCTTTCAAACCATGTTTATTGCAGTAAGGTTCAGTTCATGCTCTGAACCTGACTGCCTGCCCACTCCCAATGCATATACTTAGGTTGCATACACAATATACCTTTAAAGCACCTTCAAAGCAGATTCTTGTAGTTTAGTAGTTAAGGGTGTTGGACTAGGACCTGAGAGAGCAGGGTTCAAATCCCCATTCAGCCATGAAGTTCACAGGGTGACCTTGGGCCATTCCCAGCCTTGCCTACTTCAGGGTTGTTGTGAGGATAAAATAGGGAGGGGGAGAGTTGTGTGCACCATTTTGAGTACCTTGGAGGAAAGGTGGAGTTTCACTGTAATGATAATTACATAAACAAATGGGTATTGCTACATATCACTGAAAAGAATAAAGAGGTACGGTGATCTATGATACAAAAAAGTTTCTTACTGGACTTGGGGTAACAGTCAGAACAGAGAACGATGCAAACCATTTCCATCCATAGAAATTCCTTCCATCCTATTCCTTCCATAGCCAATGATGAGTATAATCTTTATGTCTGAAGACAACATTTTCTGACTTAGGTCTATAGATACATTCTTGAATTGATGTGGACCTGGTGCGGTTTGTTTCCAGTGTGTGTTTCAGCAGTAGGGTGAGATCTGGCTTGTCAGAAGATTGATTTTACTAAATCCATCCACTCCTGGGTCATTTGACAGTCTGAAAACTTAATCAATATTGCTGCGCACAGGTAATTGCTCATTAGAAAGCCGCCGTCCGCATTCTAGTCTTTTGAGCTTCAGTTTATCATTTCATTTTTGTACATGTCAGAAAAGTACACTTACTTTTCTAAAGCAACATTTGTTCCTGTCAAGGTTAATACCAATTTAATTCCCTTTCATACAGCAGTCTCCATGGCATGTCCTCTTTGGAGAAGAGGTATCGCTCTCGCCTCTGAATCAGTCTAGTCACAATGCTGGTGTTTCAGCAGAAAACATTTTGTAATGTTTTAGTGGGTGGATAATTAGTGATTAGTACTGCGTTAAGAATTGTGAAGATTGTGGCTGCTTGTGAAGGAGCAGCAACCAGTACCGCACAGGATCAAACCCTTTGCTTATCAGCTGGTAAGTGGGAGGACTGAACCTTGTGCAGTGTTGCTTCAGGGGGCTGAGAAAAAGGAGAGGCTGTTAGGAAGAAGGTGAAGTTGGGTAGCAAAGGCATCCCCTAACTTCTCCCACAAATATGCAGCTACCTGTTAGAGTCCTCCTTTTTGCAGTTTCTTCTTCTTTCCATCCATGCCTGTCTCTCCTTCTGATGCTCCATCCCTGCCAGGCTCGGGAATTCTATTCCTCCCCCGGTGGCAGCGAGAAACAGAGAAAAACAAGGTAGAGTCCTTTCTGATGAGTTTATTCATTCATAATAGCGAGAGACAAAAGAATGCAGTCTGCTCCAATAATGGTGTTGCTCCAACTGAGCTCTTCCCTCCTTTCCTAGCAACAGCATTTCCCCTTACTGTGGCCCACTGTCTCTGAGTCCTCTGTTCCTGCACTCCTAACGAATGCTGAGTTCTGGGAGAAGGGGGGCCAGAAATACTCTCCACTGACAACATGTCAGCTGGCTGCTCTGTCTCTGCTCCTCTGTCGCTGCCTTCTGTCCCCCTTCTCCTAACACCTCCCAACTCTTCTGTTCGCCTGTCCTTGCGCTCCGACCTTCCTCAAACCCCTGCTGTAAATCAATACTGCTTCCCTCTTTTCTGGAAGCGTCAGGAGAAGGGGGTGAATCTCCACCATTCCTCCTCCATCTCATCCACTTCTGTCCAGTCCCTTGACTTCCCTTGAATTGCTCTGGACCATGCAATTCAACCCATAGTCATCCAGGGCTATTTCAACCCATCTGGACTGATGCCCAGAGTCTCCTGAATCAGTCCAATTTAGTTTTGGTTTCCACCAAATCTGATGCACAGCCCTAGTTAAAGGAGCCTGCCCAATCATTTTGCTGGTCTGTTGCCAACCATATTTCCTGAGAGAAGCCTGAGATTAGGAGAGTGTGATGAAAATGCCTGTTTGCAACCCTCTGTGTTTACCTTTGCCTGTGAGTTGTGGCAGATAAGAAAGCATGCCTGAAGGCTTGGAACAGTGGAGCCCAGAGAGAATAGAGTTCGGCACATGGGTGCCTGTGTCTTCTAATGCAACCTTGGTGAGAGAGCATCTCTCCATCTGTTCAAGCTGTCTTTGCCACTGATGCTCTCCTTTCTCCTCTGCATAATTCTGAAGCAACAGCTACCATGAATCCCCTGGGATTACAAAACACCCTTGACCGGGCTTGAGCAGCAGCTGACACCTGCCAGGTGTCATTTTCAAAATGTCATGCAATTCTGCTGTTCAGAGACTGTAAAATAACACGGAGATCAGGATTACACAGCATCAGTTTACTATATATATATATATATATATATATATATATATATATATATATGCAGGTTTTGGTGTCTTCGGGTGTCTTCCCGTGTAAGAGTCGGGGTGTCTGTGCGACGTTTCGACGAGGTCTCACTCGTCATCTTCAGGCTGGTGCTTTCGGCTTCTTGTTACTGGAACAGAGCAGAGTCTGGTGTTTGAGTTCCTATAAATACTGTTGAGGGGTGTGGTGTATAGCCTCCAACGTTCTGGGCAGAGAGGAAGTTCCTAGATTAGTGTGCCTTTTCTTCTTTTGTTCCTTAATTACTTGAGGGATATCTTGGGTGATTTCATGAGTGATATTCTGAATATCACTGGGTGGGTCATTAAGTGTAGATTAGTTGCTAAAGCTTTCGTGTCTTGACCTCTTGAGCTTGTGAAGAGTTTTTCTGAGAAGATGGCTGTGCTGCATTTAGTTGTGCTCTGGCTTGGCTTCGTGTATAGGGGCGAGCTGTGGTTTTGTGCCTTGTGCCAGCCAGATCTGTGTAGGGATTGCAGGGGGGTGCAGCATCCGGAGGTGCCACTATAGTTTGGCTACTGGATGGAGTCTGTAATATGTCTGTGGAGAGGGTCTGGGTTTGGGTCTGGTGTGGTTGATTGGTGACGGCGTTCTGTGTGCCTCTGGTTCTGGTGTCGGTTTTTGTGGGGAGGGCTAATTTCCAGATGTCTGGTAGGCGGGACGTGTCGTCACGCTTGTTCATGTTGTGAGGGTGTTTCTCTATCTCGATGGCTTCCATGATTATTCTCTTGTGGTGATGTTCCATGTTAAAGAGCAATTTGGAATCTGCAAAATTAATTTCGTGTCCTGTTTCTTTGATGTGTTGGAAAAGAGAGGAAGTTTTTTCTTCTTTTTTGACGGCATTCTTGTGTTCTGCGATACGTGCATTTATTCGTCTGTTTGTTTGTCCAATGTACGTGGCTGGGCAGACTTTGCAGGGTATTTCATAGACCCCTTGGTTTTCCAGCTGGATTTTGTCTTTTGGGTTTCTGAGGATATTGGCTATTTTTTGGTTGGTGCAGAAGGCTGTTTTGATATTGTGTTTATGGAGGATTTTGCTGATTTTGTCTGTAGTGCCCTTGATATAAGGAAGGAGGGCCATGCCATTGTTTTCTTCTGTGTCTTGGTTTTTGGGGGGTGTTTCTTTTTGGATTAGCTTCGTAACCCTGTTTTTCTGGTATCCATTGGCGATTAACACATTTGAGAGATTCTGTAACTCAGTTGTCAAGTGGTCTTTGTCAGCCAGGCGTTTGGTTCTGGAGATGAGAGTCTTGGCTACGGAGTTTATTTGTGCAGGGTGGTGGTGTGATTGTGCATGTAAGTAGCGGTTGGTGTGTGTTTTTTTCCGGTAGATAGTGTGTCCTAGGGAGCCATCAGGTTTTTTGTAGATTAGGACGTCAAGAAAGGGGAGTTGGTTGTTGTCTTCTATTTCCATAGTGAATTGTATTTTGGGGTGTAGGCTGTTGAGATGTGTGAGGAAGCTATCTAGTTTTTCTTTCCCGTGTGGCCAAATTACAAAGGTGTCGTCAACATATCTGAGCCAAAGTTTGGGTTTGTGTTCTGACTTGTCTAAAGCATTGGTTTCAAAGTGTTCCATGTACAAATTTGCGATGACCGGTGAGAGGGGTGATCCCATAGGTGCTCCTTCTATCTGTTTGTATCTTTGTCCATTGTGGATGAAGTACGTGTTGGTTAGGCAGTGGTTGGTCAGGTCCAGGATGTATTTGGGGGGGTTGTATTTGTTTTGAATGGCTGTCAAGGCTTCATTAATGGGCACTTGAGTGAAGAGAGATACAACGTCGAAGCTCACAAGTAGGTCATCGGGATGTAGGTATTGTTTCTTTATTGTTTCTATGAACTGGAAGGAGTTAGTAACGTGTGAAGCGATGGATTCTGCATAGGGCTGAAGTTGCTTAGCGAGAAATTTAGCGAGATTTTGTAGAGGTGAGCCTATGGAGCTGACTATTGGTCTGAGTGGTGTTCCTTCTTTGTGTATCTTGGGGAGACCGTAGAGTTTGGGGCATCTGGATGATTTTTCTCTGGGGATGATTCTTAGCTGGATTTCTTCACTGATAGGAGAGGCTTTTATTTTGGATTTGGTGGTTTTTTCCAGATAGGTGGTGGGATCTGTTTTTATAGGTTGGTAGGTAGGGTCTTGGAGTAGATTTGATAGTTTTGCTTGGTAGTCCGATGTGTTCATCACAACAGTGGCGTTGCCTTTGTCTGCTGGGAGAATGATTATGTTGTTGTCTTTCCTCAGGTTGGTGAGTGCTTTCTGTTCTTCTTTGTGTAAATTGCTTCTGGGTGGTTTGCTGGAGCAGAGGATGTTGGTGACTTCAAGTCTGATTTTATTGGCTTCATCTGGGTCGATTTTGGTCAGGCTAGCTTCGACTCCGCATATGATGTTTTCCGTGGGGATGCGTCTCGGGGCGACTGCAAAGTTGAAACCTTTGGAGAGTACTTTGGTTTCAGTTGGGGTGAGGATCCTGTCTGATATGTTATGTACTGTTTGTTTCATGGGTTGTTGTGGAGGGTGGCTGGGCTTCTGGCGTTTCTCTAGTTTGTAGAGTTTGTTGGTGTGTCTGTCTGTCTTATGTGAGGTCTCAGTTTCAGCTCTCCAGACGGCTAGTTGTTTGCATTTGTCCCAGAGTGCAGGGTGGATTTTGTTACATAGTTTGAGGTGAAGAGTGAGCAGATCTTTGTTGGTTTGGTTTAGTAGGTATCTTTTCTTATGTATTTCGTTTCTGATTAGGGATAGTTCAGTTCGTTTCAGGATCCTTTCGGTAGCTGGGGTTTTAGAGTGGAATTTAAGTTGGAAGCATGTGGGAGTTAAGTTGTTGTCTCGGCAGTTGCGTAGGAACAGGAGATCACATAAGATGGTGGCTCTTCGGATTTCTAGTTTCTCGTAGGTTCTTGTCAGCTGGAAGGTTTCCTCCCCGTAGAGGTGAGATATTTGCTTTCGTAGATTTTCACGGGTACAGGAATGCAGGTTTTGGTGTCTTCGGGTGTCTTCCCGTGTAAGAGTCGGGGTGTCTGTGCGACGTTTCGACGAGGTCTCACTCGTCATCTTCAGGCTGGTGCTTTCGGCTTTACACAAAGAAGAACAGAAAGCACTCACCAACCTGAGGAAAGACAACAACATAATCATTCTCCCAGCAGACAAAGGCAACGCCACTGTTGTGATGAACACATCGGACTACCAAGCAAAACTATCAAATCTACTCCAAGACCCTACCTACCAACCTATAAAAACAGATCCCACCACCTATCTGGAAAAAACCACCAAATCCAAAATAAAAGCCTCTCCTATCAGTGAAGAAATCCAGCTAAGAATCATCCCCAGAGAAAAATCATCCAGATGCCCCAAACTCTACGGTCTCCCCAAGATACACAAAGAAGGAACACCACTCAGACCAATAGTCAGCTCCATAGGCTCACCTCTACAAAATCTCGCTAAATTTCTCGCTAAGCAACTTCAGCCCTATGCAGAATCCATCGCTTCACACGTTACTAACTCCTTCCAGTTCATAGAAACAATAAAGAAACAATACCTACATCCCGATGACCTACTTGTGAGCTTCGATGTTGTATCTCTCTTCACTCAAGTGCCCATTAATGAAGCCTTGACAGCCATTCAAAACAAATACAACCCCCCCAAATACATCCTGGACCTGACCAACCACTGCCTAACCAACACGTACTTCATCCACAATGGACAAAGATACAAACAGATAGAAGGAGCACCTATGGGATCACCCCTCTCACCGGTCATCGCAAATTTGTACATGGAACACTTTGAAACCAATGCTTTAGACAAGTCAGAACACAAACCCAAACTTTGGCTCAGATATGTTGACGACACCTTTGTAATTTGGCCACACGGGAAAGAAAAACTAGATAGCTTCCTCACACATCTCAACAGCCTACACCCCAAAATACAATTCACTATGGAAATAGAAGACAACAACCAACTCCCCTTTCTTGACGTCCTAATCTACAAAAAACCTGATGGCTCCCTAGGACACACTATCTACCGGAAAAAAACACACACCAACCGCTACTTACATGCACAATCACACCACCACCCTGCACAAATAAACTCCGTAGCCAAGACTCTCATCTCCAGAACCAAACGCCTGGCTGACAAAGACCACTTGACAACTGAGTTACAGAATCTCTCAAATGTGTTAATCGCCAATGGATACCAGAAAAACAGGGTTACGAAGCTAATCCAAAAAGAAACACCCCCCAAAAACCAAGACACAGAAGAAAACAATGGCATGGCCCTCCTTCCTTATATCAAGGGCACTACAGACAAAATCAGCAAAATCCTCCATAAACACAATATCAAAACAGCCTTCTGCACCAACCAAAAAAATAGCCAATATCCTCAGAAACCCAAAAGACAAAATCCAGCTGGAAAACCAAGGGGTCTATGAAATACCCTGCAAAGTCTGCCCAGCCACGTACATTGGACAAACAAACAGACGAATAAATGCACGTATCGCAGAACACAAGAATGCCGTCAAAAAAGAAGAAAAAACTTCCTCTCTTTTCCAACACATGAAAGAAACAGGACACGAAATTAATTTTGCAGATTCCAAATTGCTCTTTAACATGGAACATCACCACAAGAGAATAATCATGGAAGCCATCGAGATAGAGAAACACCCTCACAACATGAACAAGCGTGACGACACGTCCCGCC
Source organism: Podarcis vaucheri (assembly GCF_965113315.1). NCBI lineage: Eukaryota > Metazoa > Chordata > Lepidosauria > Squamata > Lacertidae > Podarcis > Podarcis vaucheri. The sequence continues at coordinate 35,601,612 of NC_138766.1, read as the reverse complement.
TACCAGACATCTGGAAATTAGCCCTCCCCACAAAAACCGACACCAGAACCAGAGGCACACAGAACGCCGTCACCAATCAACCACACCAGACCCAAACCCAGACCCTCTCCACAGACATATTACAGACTCCATCCAGTAGCCAAACTATAGTGGCACCTCCGGATGCTGCACCCCCCTGCAATCCCTACACAGATCTGGCTGGCACAAGGCACAAAACCACAGCTCGCCCCTATACACGAAGCCAAGCCAGAGCACAACTAAATGCAGCACAGCCATCTTCTCAGAAAAACTCTTCACAAGCTCAAGAGGTCAAGACACGAAAGCTTTAGCAACTAATCTACACTTAATGACCCACCCAGTGATATTCAGAATATCACTCATGAAATCACCCAAGATATCCCTCAAGTAATTAAGGAACAAAAGAAGAAAAGGCACACTAATCTAGGAACTTCCTCTCTGCCCAGAACGTTGGAGGCTATACACCACACCCCTCAACAGTATTTATAGGAACTCAAACACCAGACTCTGCTCTGTTCCAGTAACAAGAAGCCGAAAGCACCAGCCTGAAGATGACGAGTGAGACCTCGTCGAAACGTCGCACAGACACCCCGACTCTTACACGGGAAGACACCCGAAGACACCAAAACCTGCATTCCTGTACCCGTGAAAATCTACGAAAGCAAATATATATATATATATATATTTGCTTTCGTAGATATATACACACACACACACACACACACACACACACACACACACACACGAGATTGTCAAGTTGCAGAATGCTGGGGAACATTTCTCCTATAAATGTTGTGAACCTAATCTCTCAATCAGCATTGATTCGAAATGCATGTAGGGAGCTCTCCCAGATTTCTTTCTCCTAAGCCCTTGCTTAAATGCTGGAAAAGCAAACCTCCATATTACTTTCATTGAATAAACAGGGTTGTACTTCTTAACCAAAATCTAACAGCAATGAATTGTTTAGGAGTGGTTTCATCGTGGAAATCTGGGCTCCAGAAGGATAGAACCAAAGGCAGAATTAAAACAAGGAAAAGGGATCCCAGTTAAGGAATTATTGGTGCAGAGAAGTCAGCTAGGGGAGAGAATGGCCACACTTGGAAAACTATGCTAAAACTACACTGCCTCTGATTCAGCAGAAGGAGCAGCTAATTGTATACAGGTACACAAACAACGTATTTCTTGTTAACAAAACAATCCCTGATCACCTTCCAGTTTGGGCTCTAATTTGTTTTTCAACTTTTAATTATTTGTCAGTTTGGTCTGGACAGCTCTCATTTCCCACCCTGCCCACTTTGAAATGAATGACTTTGAAATGAAGCCATGATTGAAACAACACTGAGCCCTGCCACAATTTCCCAATTGTCATTAGAAAATACCTGAACCTGGTAAAAGGACTACCAGATACCAGAAGGGTCTGTTCTAGGTGTGTGGGTCCATAAAAGGGTTCCTGGCTTTAATCAGGAAATGCTGTGTTCCAAAAAGTATCTCACAGGCTGCAGGGACATATGTGATCAGAACCAGAGGGAAGGTTTCATTTCTGAGCAGGGGCCAGAGGCAGGAGCAGCATCAGGCAGCAGTCAGGAGAAAGGGAACAGGTGTGTAAACAGAATCTCCATTTGCAAGGCAAATTTCTCAGCATAAGGAGAAAGCTCTGAGGTATGGATGGAGGAGAATTTGGTTCAGTTCATATTTAAAGGTGAACCTACTTAATTCACACCTTCGAAAACTATGCATATCTGAGACACAGCCAGTTGGGGGGGGCACAGGGATGGTTGCCCTGGGCGCAAATTTGTTAGGGGGTGTAAAATTTCAACACCTGATGTACACCTCAATACAGCTGTAGGCTTCCATTACTAGACTCTGTTGAAAATGGCTTCTCCATGTGAACAAGGAAGGGACCTCTCCAGACAATGGAATGACTCACCTTTTCTTATCTCTGCACCTGCAGTCTTCTGGGTGACATGGACACCGTTAGGCAGTTGAATGCACATGCATACTCCATCCGCTTCCTTCCCTTCCACCTACCCTTTCCGCGCAGCCCCAGGCACTGGCAACCCATGCTATGCCACTGAACCCAGCCATCCTTCAAAATGTGTACTTCTTGAAATTTTGCAATGCCATTGTCCAGACATGCAACCTGTACAGGCTGTTGTGGAAATGTGGAGAACTGAAATTAAGGCTGGGGAAAAAATAAGAAACCGAGAGTAATGGACACTGACAGATTCACCCACCCCTACTCTGAAGCCAGGATATACTGTACAGATGGACATCAGAAGTCAAACAGAATCCGTTCCATAAGTCGGTTTGACTTCCGAAAAGTTCGGAAACCAAGGCACGGCTTCCAATTGGTTCCCAAATGCACAGGCGTGCTGGAAACAATACCAGAAGCTGTGCCAGACATTCGACTTCCAAAAAAAGAAAACAAATTTCAAAAACCGGAACACTCATTTCTGGTTTTCGATCGTTCGGGAGCCAGAATGTTTGACTCCCAAGGCATTCAGGAGCCGAGGTACGACTGTATAGGGCTTAGTGAGCAAGGATTGGCCCATGCGGTCAGTTGACCATTGGTACTGCAGCATGGAAGGTGTCCTTAAACCACAAGGCTGCCAGGCTTGCTGAGTTATTTGTATGCTGGTGGTGCTGGAGAGTGTTTAAGCTATGCTTCCTCCTAGTCATGCTGGCCACATGACCCGGAAGCTGTACGCCGGCTCCCTCGGCCAATAAAGCGAGATGAGCGCCGCAACCCCAGTTGTCCACAACTAGACCAATGGTCAGGGGTCCCTTTACCTTTAAGTAAGTAAGTAAGTAAGTAAGAATTGTACCCTACCCATCTGGAAGTGAGAGCTGGACCATAAAGAAGGCTGATCGCTGAAGAATTGATGCTTTTGAATTATGGTGCTGGAGGAGACTCTTGAGAGTCCCACGGACTGCAAGAAGATCAAACCTATCCATTCTTAAGGAAATCAGCCCTGAGTGCTCACTGGAAGGACAGATCCTGAAGCTGAGGCTCCAATACTTTGGCCACCTCATGAGAAGACTCCCTGGAAAAGACCCTAATCTTGGGAAAGATGGAGGGCACAAGGAGAAGGGGACGACAGAGGACGAGATGGTTGGACAGTGTTCTCGAAGCTACCAGCATGAGTTTGACCAAAGTACGGGAGGCAGTGGAAGACAGAAGTGCCTGGCATGCTCTGGTCCATGAGCTCACGAGGAGTCGGACACGACTAAACGACTAAACAACAACAACAACACCCATCTGTCTGGATTGCCCCAGAAACTCCCAATACAAATACTGGGGCATGCAAATAAGTCTGAAGTGGCCTTCCAGAGGAAACCAGAGATGGGTAAGTTCTGTGCCCCTGAAATTTTTTACCACTCAGAAAAATAGGGTGAGTGTAACAATGTATTCATGAAGAGAATAAACTTTTTTTTTTAAAAAAAAAGATGTATGATGGTTTCAATGAATTTAGAAGTTTTATCAATTGTGTCAAAGCCATTTCTTTCCTCTGCAAGTTCTACACATATAACCGAATTTCTTTGATGGATTGAGGTTAAGTGAATGTATTATAAATATTTATAAAACACAGTCATATTATACATAATTTATATACTACATGGAGAAATGTACTGACAGACAAAATTCACTATGAGATATTGTAAAATGCTTCCACTTCAGCCTTTTCAACAATAAAATGCAATATGTAATATATTTCATTTGTCGCTTTGGATAAGGATTGTGTTTTTAGAGCCCAGTAAAATAGGAACAGAAACTTGACTCACAATGATACATTCCACCCCTAACCTACCTCCAATAATGATTTTTCAAATACTAAATCATAGAAAACATAAAAGTATATCAGTGAGAAATTAACATCTTGGTTGCCCTAAACCATCTCTTGCTGCTTTACCCAAACAAACCTTTTAGCTATGAGGCTAAGTTCGAGGTTTTGGTTCTGGTGTATGCAGTCCTGAACAACTTTGACCAGGATGCCAAAAAGATAATTTCATCCCTTATATAGCTGATTGAACACTGGATTTTGGAGAAGAGGGCTTCCTGCAGATATCATCTTATCAGGAGGTCTATTCCACACAATGCTTGGAATAGTGTGGTGGCACTTTCTTTTGGAATTCCCTCCTGTTAAATATTAGATATATGTCCTCTCTCTCTCTCTCTCTCTCTCTCTCTCTCTCTCTCTCTGTGTGTGTGTGTGTGTGACATTTCAGTGTTCTGTTGCTTATGTGTTTTCCACACTGGGCTCCTCTAGGAGTAAGGGTTGGGTATAAATTTAGTAAATAAATAATAAACCGCATCATCATTTCATTATTTCAGACATGATACTGGATCCATGCAAAACCAAGGTGTGTGTGGAAATGTTCCTCATACTCATTCTGGAGGAGGGAATTCTGGGAATTGCAGCTCTGTGAGATGAAATAGGGGTCTCCTAACAACTTTCAGCACCCTTAAGAAACTGCAGTTCCCAGGATTCTTTGGGGGAGCGCAGGACTACTTACAGTGGTATGATACCATTTTAAATGTATAATGCAGATGGGACTTTGGTTTGACTTCTTTAACTGGAAAGCCAACATATTATTTATTACTACTATTATTTATTAAATTAATATACTACCCTTCATTAAGAGATATCAGGGCAGTTCATAGAACATATGATCATTGTCTTTACTGATGTGGCTCTCCTGATTAGCTGTCAGGCTGATTTTGAGTCCTGAAATTCTCAAATAGGTCAGCATTTTAGGTTTCAATCAAATTGACTGAGCTGGGAAACCTCCTTCATGTAAACATATTGACTTTTAACCCGCAAAGAAAAGAAAAGAAATAGCATTGATACCTGCTGTCAACACAGAAGCAACTATGCTTTAAAAAATGTGCTAGAATAAACAAATACATTTATTAAAATGTATTGTTTCCGTTCTAAGCTCCATGCACTGCAATTTTCGCATAGTGGCTGTCCATTGCTCAATTGTCTACAGAACAGCAAAATATTTCATTTTATTTAAATTCTGGTGCATGTAGTTAAATTGCCAAGAGCCATGAATGACTTCCTGTGTTGGAAACTGCAACTACCTTCATCTTACATACATTGCTGCAGTGCTTTTTTTTCTAAAAAAATGTTTAGGAGTACTCTCATTTTCTTTCTCATATTGAAAGAATGTCCCTCAATGAGGCCAAACTTAGATTCACAAAATGTTTAGGGGTATGTATACCTCTGCTTCTCCCCAGAAAGAAAGCACTGCATTGCTGGCCTGGCTGTATAAACAACCCAAGCTGTAGTTTGGGTGATAACTGATCATTAATACTTATGTAAAAATACAACATAGTTAAGGCATCATCTAAAGCATGATTCTCTTCTAAGACCAAATGCAACAGAGCTACTAGACTTAATATTTTCTGTGAGGGGGAAGAAAAGAGGACAAGTTATATTTCATTGGGGAGCTGATGGCTTCTTTCCATCATTTTCTTGGGCTGCGGCTCTCACCCAGCTATGTAAGGTATGACAACATGCCATTCATCTGAAGTGACACTTAGCAAATAGCCTAGTCTTGCCTGGTTAAGTGCACGGTGACTTTTGTCCTTCCACTTTGGTCTTCCTGTTCTCCTGCCAAGCATGGGCAAAGCTGGAGAGCTACCTAGAATGAAGGATAGGCGGTCAGCTATGAGTAAAAAGAAATGGCCTCTCCCTGTGTGTGTGTGTGTGTGTGTGTGTGTGTGTGTGTGTGTGTGTGTAGAATGTCAGGCAGCTGGGTGGAAAATGAAGGCCACAGTCAGGGAGGCATGGTATCCTGATACAGTAACAAGTACTGATTTGTAGGAAGCCTTAGCCCAGCCATAGGCAAACTCAGCCCTCCAGATATTTTGGGACTACAACTCCCATCATCCCTGACCACTGGTCCTGTTAGCTCAGGATGATGGGAGTTGTAGTCCCAAAAATCTGGGGGGCCAAGTTTGCCTATGCCTGCCTTAGCCGGAGTGTGTGGTATGCAGTTCAATAGAGGGATAATGGCTCGCAGTAGCACATCACATTCACAATTATGAGGCGTGTTGTAAGAATCCTTTCGTTGGGGCAACAAGTATTTGGAGGCTACTCTCCAGAGCTCATTCAAAAGATGAGTGTGACCATATTTGAGAGATGTAGGGGAACTGAGTTTGCTCTGCATTTTTAAGTGAAGTGATCTAATTCATGCCTCCAGGACTAATGCATAGATTGGAATCTGATCAGATTTCATGCTTTCCTGAATTTTCAGCAAAATTCTTGGCTCAAATAATGTGGCAAAATGTGTAAAAAAAATGATATATTTCAGAAAAAAGCATATTTCAAAATGCATATGCTGGGAATATAAATTCAAATACATGTTTTGTGATAAAAAATGCATTTGAAAATGTAATTCTGTATTTAAATACTTTTCTTTCTTTTTCTTTTTTGCAAAAAATATGCAGATTAATGCAGCAACTGGATGGAATAGACTTATGAATAACCAGATGCAAAACAGATATTGATCCATCCACCCCTACTATATTGGACTCCCCAACTCCACCTGTCTCTGGGTTTTGGATTTTTTGTCAGAACGTTCTCAGAGGGTTAGAGTAGGGTCACATGTGTCCACAGCCCTTAGCCTTAACACCGGCTCACCACAGGGTTGCGTGTTGAGTCCCCTGCTCTATGCTCTCTATACGTATGACTGTACAGCCATCTACTCCAGCAACAAAATCATCAAGTTTGCTGATGATACTACGGTGGTGGGGCTCATTTCAGGAGGGGATGAGTCCGCCTATCGGGACGAGGTGGAGCAGCTCTGTGTTTGGTGTGGAGAGAACAATCTGGCTCTCAATACGGCTAAGACCAAGGAATTGGTGGTGGATTACAGGGGAAAAAAGGCGGACATTCAGCCCTTGTATATCAAGGGGGAACGGGTGGAGAGGGTGGCGGAATTCAGGTTTTGGGGAGTGACTATAGATCAGGGCATGACTTGGAGCGCAAATACCACTGCTCTGGTGAAGAAGGCCCAGCAGAGAATTTATTTCCTCAGACTTTTAAAAAAGAACAATCTGAGTGAGAGACTGCTGGTGTCCTTCTACCGAGGCTCCATAGAGAGCATACTTACATACTGTATTTGTGCTTGGTTCTCCAGTTGTACAGCTAGGGAGAGGAAGGTGCTCCAGAAGGTCATAACCACAGCCCAAAGGATTATTGGTCACCCTCTCCCACCTTTGGAAGAACTGTACGGTTCCCGTTGCCTTAGGAAAGCAAACAACATCCTGCAGGATCCATCTCACCCGGGATACAGTCTGTTTGCACTACTGCCTTCTGGCAGGAGGTATAGAAACATCAAGTCTAGGACAAATAGACTGAAAAACAGTTTCTATCCAAGAGCTGTGGCCTTTTTGAATGCTGTAACTCGATAGTGAGACCTGGGAGTTTGATGGGTGTGGGTGTGGGTGTGGTTGGAAGGTGGTTTGTTTGGTTGTTGCTGTTGTTTTGCTTTTGTTGTTTTTAAGGGTTGGCATCCAATTTCGTTGCACTTGTGCAATGTTGCACTAGTGTAATGACAATAAAGAATCTATCTATATTCCACCATGTGGGAGGAGATAAAAGACAAAACTAGTTCCCTCAAGCCATATTTGTATTATTTATACACTAGTATACCTATAATATATCCTACAGAATACTATCATATCATTTTCCTAATCAGAATCAGGCTGCTAACCTATATCAACTTTCCTAGGAGTAAGTCACACCGAATCTGATTGCACTGAATCCTAGCCCTGCCTGGGACTGTGCTTCCAGCGACTAATAGTGTTGGAATCCCAGACGTAGCTATTAAAAAGCTACCGGAGCGTAGTGGGTACAGAATTGCAAATTTAAAGATCTATGGAATTGCAACCTTCGCTGCATGTGCTATAAACGACAGTAAGTTTGTCAATACTTTCTCATGTTAATAAATTGTTGGCAGGCAACGCTTGTCGAAAGTACTTCTTGCAATATCTAGTCCAAAGGGAGATGCTTGTTTTGCAATCCATTCAACGGCATCAGCAATGCTCTCGTCACCAAATTTCAAGCTTTTGATCTGAGAGATTTGCAACTGTGTCACTTGGCTGCAACAATATTATTTTAAGGCATGACATGAAAAAGCATTTCATTCCTCATTATGAAAGAGAAAATATTTCACCATTACGGTCTCTCTCTCTCTCTCTCTCTCCCGTCTTTCCCAATTTTTTGTTTTTCCATTTTAGGCAGCAGGGCACAAAAATAACACACACACACACACACACACACACACACACTTTATCCATTTTCTGTTCTTTTCTTTTCCCAGCACCTTAACATCTCTCCTCATAATTCTGTGCATCAGCCCTTTTCATAGAATTGACACCCATCGCTTCTCTTGACAGTGTGCTGATTCCCCTCCAATGCAATTGACCAAGCCAATGTGATTGTGGGCCTTTAAAGGTCCCAGGAGAGCTAGAAAAGCAGCTCACATTTAAAATGCAGAGAGGCTGCATTCAGACAGCACTTTGTCCAATTTCCCCAGTGTTTCCTTACCTGATAATTTCCACATTTTATGTGATCTTTCACATCATAAAAACCAATATAACCTGAAAAATCCCAGGAATTGTGCATTGTAACTTGGGACTGTTTTTTGGCATACAGTACTTTATGGTGCTGGAGGAAACTCTTGAGAGTCCCATGGACTGCAAGAAGATCAAACCTATCCATTCTGAAGGAAATCAGCCCTGAGTGCACACTGGAAGGACAGGTCCTGAAGCTGAGGCTCCAATACTTTGGCCACCTCATGAGAAGAGAAGACTCCCTGGAAAAGACCCTGTCGGACACGACTAAATGACTAAACAACAACAACAAACTTTCCCACCATTTAAAATTTAGCGCAACCTGGTGGCACATCGATCAAAAAAGCCACAACACCGCAATGGGAACAGGAAAATGCAGTATAAACACAACACTGGAATCTGGGATAGAAGTGCTAGCCCCTATAATCAGGAAAACAAGTATCCTCACATCTGAACGCAACTCTAGTTAATGTGCAAAGTAGAACTTTATGTATATTTGGAACAATGTGTGGCTGACACTTTCCTTTGTGTAGGCTCCCACATTGTTCTCCAGGGACATCTAAATCTTCTGCCTGTGAGATGCAACTTTGCTGAGCGTTCACATAACACACAAGATGTGATTGCCAAGGGTGCTTTAATACAGGTTGCATTTTAGTTTATGGGGTTCCAAAGCCAGCTCACTTGAGTCTGCCCACAGCAGTGAGGAGATGGGAGAGGCACTGGATGAAATCAACCAAGGGAGAATAACCTCTTGCAAGAATTGTAGGTGTTTGCCGTGATCCTCAAACTCTTGTTTGTTTAAGATTTATTCTCACTACATAAATCTGTTTCTGCCCTGGGTTTTCATAGCATATATTTCATCTGGGATTTTATTTGTTGTTTAATACACTCTGTCTAGAAGGGCAGGGAAAAGATCTGGTCGGATAGAGGCCGTATAAAATATTTATCACACAATGGGTGAGGGTGTGTTGTGAAGTGGAAGGGAATGATGGGATCAACCAGTGATATATGGAGCCTGCATGGGTTACTTTATTATAAGGAGATTATTAATTCATTTGCTGGTGCCACAGTACAAACTGTCTGATTCCCAAATGGCGAAGGCTAAATATAGCTCTTTGCGATGAATTCCTTAAACAGTTACTACCAAACATACTTGCAAGAAGCGGAAGGGGAAGGCATTAATTCATTTGATGTGAATCAAGGAATCACGTGATTCATTTGACAAAGGTGGCTCTCTCTTCCCTTTGACAGCGTCGGCTCACGTTGAAAGGCTCCCAAACAAAACTGAAAGTTTCAGAGAATAGAGGAAGGGTGATAGATCTTCCGTGAAAGAGAATATGGTATGAAGTTGAACAGTCAGGAAAGTTTGGTTTTCGCAGGGCCTTGCCCCAGCATGATACAAAAGCAAGAGTGGTCAGATTGACTCAGTCTCTTCTTAGACAAAAGAACAAGTTAAAGGATTCTCTCTGATACCAAAAAGAGTATTTTAGATGTCTGAAAAAGACCTCCAGATGAGACCAACACAAGGAATATTACACTTAATTTTATGGTATATAACAGCCCGAGCCAGAGAATACAGGCTACGGATGATTATAGGGCATATTATGAATGGCACTTCTTTCTAGCAAGAGCAATGGACGCCACCCACGGGGATTCAATCTCTGTGTTCTCCTGTTGCCCACAGTTCACAGCACATCCCCCGCTACTGATGCCAAGACAGAGGCAAACACACAATGCAGAAAAGAAAGTAGGACTGGTTAGAGCTTTTGCAACAGGTTGGGGAACCTGCTTAGTCCATGGGCCACGTTTTTTTCTGGGTGACCTTTCAAAGGCTACATGCCACTGGTGGTGGGGCCAGATGTAAAAGTGGGTGAAGCAATTGATGTAAAATTTGCCTTTGAACAGTTTCTACACACTCAGACACCCCTCTCTATCCAGGCAACCAGTCAAGAGCTCAGGATCACATTCCAGCCAGGGGGGAAACCTCCCAAGAAAGGGGTAAACTATATTGTGAGGGGTATTGGCTTAAGGAGAGGGTGTGTGGCTGAGGAGATGTCACATGAGAGTGTCCCAGGGCCACATAGAAAGGCCTGGAGGGCCACATTTGGCTCCTGGCCCTGAGGTTCTCCACCCTTGTTCTCCAACCAATTAGTTTCACTTTGAGAAAAGAGACAATGTGGAATATGAGGGGAATAGATGTGGTAGCGTGATTTAGTAGAATCCACAAGAGGAATTCCATGCAAGGCCTGGTAGCAGGGAGTTGTTGTTGTTGTTGCATGTAAGTCTTTTAATGCAAAAGAAAAATATCTAGATGACTTGGGGGGGCGGGGGCGGGATAAGAGGCAATGTATAGATTACTACAGACAACACGCTACAATAAATTCACTCCAAAACTGTAAAACTGACCTAGCAGGAGCAGCAAAACTCTGCAGGAGAAAAAACATCGCCTCAATAAACAACTAACTTAGCAATCATCTTTTACTTGTCTCCGAGTGGTGGACTTGCTGACTAGAGTTCTTGGCTGATATCAAGATGCCTGAAGACACATGTGATAAGACTACAGCAGTTCAGCGTGATATTGTCATGCCATGGTGTGGTAAATGTTCCTGCATGTTATGGGTGACAATGGAACATGGAAGCAGCATCTGTGCAGCATATAAAATGCATAGATATTCATCTGAGTCTCCTCTTTAATATATGCCAATTGGTAACAAGAATATATACAAACTGATGGTAGGTTTTTCTAAGTGTTCACAGCTGCAATTAGTAGATCTGCTCCAGGAAGTAAACATGTCATATTAATCCATTTGTTTTCTCCTACTTTATTCAAATGAGCACCTGGTAAAATCCTAAGAACTAAGGAAGGCAGTATTCTGCCCAAGCTGTTCATTAAAGAGCCCTGCTTGTGTTTACTGCCGTCATATATAATCTTGTAATAACCACTTTCAGTCACACAACTTGAGGTCTGCTCTTCTCTGAGCTCAGAGCTAAACAAATCGAACAGTTGCCAGCTGCTATAACACATTCCTTTTATGGATACTGGAGGTTATATCACTTCTTCCTCCAGAACAAGCCACCGCCCATGTATCAAAAAGGGCTGCACGATGTGTTCGGAATGTCAATTTTGCATGAACTGAAGAGTTGACCCATGCTAATTTCCCCATGCACATATGGCATATGAAACAGGCAATTCAGGCTAGAGCCTTAATGCTAAACACACATCCTAGACTCGGTGAGTCAAAATGTGTCGGGTCGCAGTGTGGAACAGATCAGGTCTACAGATCAGCCAAATCTTCATGTTTATATCTGTATATTGGGATTTTCCACCAAGGGGAAATCTTTCATGGGACAGCTAATAAAATCACATCAGAACAGTACCTTTCGTTTTGGCTCAAAATCACAGGGAAAAGGCAAAAGCCCCAAAAGCTGATTGATTTATTTGAGTTATTTGTAAACCTTAAAGTAATACCATAGTGGAGATACAACAGCAAAAATGCAAGATAAAAACGGATAGAAAAGTTATCAGCAAAACATCAAGCAGTGCCCACAAGTAAGCTCTTTCTTCTAGGAAAGCCAAGAGAAAGGGGTGGGGGGGGGAGAGGATTTTAATATCTGATGAAGCAGTGGGGCCAATGCTAATTTAAGCGCAACAAGCCAATTGCTCTACAAGTCCAGTGCTAAGGGGCCTAGCCTGAAACCATGGAATGAACCTCCAGTGTATGTGATACCACAGGCAGGGGCCCCATACATACAAGGTCTATCGCTCTGATACATACATACATACATACATACATACATACATACATACATATCGCTCTGATATTCTGGTCCAAAGTTAGGACTTTATATCCCAACAGGTGAATTTTGGAGTTGAGTCTGGCAGCATACTGGTAGCCAGTGCAGTTTCCTCAGCACCCCTGTGGCCACCCCTGCCACAAGCTGTGCCACCCCATTCTATACTAGATGCAGCTCCCAGACCAAACATAAGGGCAGCCCCACATAGAACACATTGAAATAATCCAATGTCTCTGACTTTTACAGAAAGTGTGGAGCCCCTTATGGCTAGCCCCTGCAGACTACCAGAGGGTCTAGGGAGAATTCCAAGTCTTGGTTGCAAGAGATCTCTGAGCTTGTCTAACCAAACACAGACCAAGTCCGAGTGTCATTGAATACTGCATGCAAGCCTTCTCTTCCCAGTTCCAATGAGTGGAGGCACAGCTAGACAGGTCTGTTACCAGTCATGTGGGCTTTGGGATGGATTTGCAGAGAGAGTTGGGACTCTATGGACATTTCATTTAGTCAGGTCATGACTTGACTTTGGAAAGCAAGCTCAGAGATTCAGAACTTTTGCTAGCCACAATAGCTATTTCCAACCTCTATGTTTAGATAGGGACACGGGTGGCGCTGTGGGTAAAACCTCAGCGCCTAGGACTTGCCGATCGCATGGTCAGTGGTTCGAATCCCCACAGCGGGGTGCGCTCCCATCGTTCGGTCCCAGCGCCTGCCAACCTAGCAGTTTGAAAGCACCTCCGGGTGCAAATAGATGAATAGGGACCGCTTACCAGCGGGAAAGTAAACGGCGTTCCGTGTGCTGCGCTGGCTCGCCAGATGCAGCTTGTCACGCTGGCCACGTGACCCGGAAGTGTCTGCGGACAGCGCTGGCTCCCGGCCTATAGAGTGAGATGAGCGCACAACCCTAGAGTCTGGCAAGACTGGCCTGTACGGGCAGGGGTACCTTTGCCTTTTACCTTTTATGTTTAGATGCAATATCCCCCTGAGTAGTAGTTGCTTGGAAGCAGTGGGAGAGAGCTATTGCTCCCATGTCCTGCTTGTGCACTTCACACAGACATCAGACTGGAAAAAGGATGCTGTGCTAACTGAAATTCTGGCCTTATCCAGCAGGGCTCTTTTTGCATTCTTATGGTGCTCTCAAGGCTTAAAAATGGCCCTGACCTGTGGCTCGTAGGCTAACTCAAAGACCCTACAATTCCCTTTGCTAACCTGGTACCCTCCAGATGTTTTGGGCTACAACTCCATGAAGAATATCATTGTGTGTGTGTGTGTTTTGGGGGGGAATTAAGAACCTAAAATAAATTAGACTAAACCATGCTTTGATAAGGCTCGATTGTGTTCTTCGAAACTCATTTACATTTAAATTCCTCAATTTAAGGAGAAATACATTGTGCAAGAAAATAAACAAACATTTAGTATATGTTTAAGTGAATTCAACATCAAGACGTACAATGAGTTCTCGGAAGAAATTTAGAAACCACCCACCCTAAAATTGCTCATGAAAAACAAAACAAACAACAAGGAAACGAAAAAGGAGGGGAAGCTGACAGGGTGTTGTTTACGAGACATTCTGAGGAGGAAGGATTGATTCTGAGGGACTTAATCTGGTTGAAATGAAGATAGACATAGATTTTCCACCTCTGCTTGTTACAACACTATGAGCACAGTAGAGCTGGTGCGTGGGAGCAAAACTGAAGTATTCTGAGTAATTAAATTTGTGCTCTTAGTAGATAAAAGCGAAGGGAGGAAAATACAGAAACATGAACTAGTTGGAACAGAGCAAGAGTGCTTCTAAGTACTGCTTTCATGATGAACTGTGACCCAAATATGGATTTTGCTTTACAGTTTTGTATTGGAGCCAAAACACGACGAGTTGAAAAATTCATTAGACTTATCAGCAGAGACTAAGGTTCAAGTGCAGCCTGAACTGTAGGCCAAATCTCTTCAAGAACCATGGAAGTGCCAAGTCTGAGGTAGGAAAGTGATACACTGTGGGCAGGGAATGGCCTTTCTATAAAAGGAAACAAGACAGAAGAATGCATTGTTTTTTTCCTTCAAGGATTTTTCCTGTGAGTGCCAAAAAGTACATCTTTATTAAATTGCTGAAATTAAGGAGAAATGTTTTGTATTTAAATCCCACCACATGGCCGAGTGGGATGGCTTACAAAAGAGCAATCAATAACAAAAAACCCCACAGCTAATTAAATAAAATTGCAATAAAGCAACACCAGCTACTGATTCTCTAATTAAAAGATGGCTAAAACTATAACAGAACCTCATAGTAGCAGGTAAAATGCCTCCAAATCTGAACAATAGCGTTGCAAATGTGTGCAAGAAGAACGTACCTGCTTTTGTGTCAAATATGTATAAAATTGTGTTGATGAATAGTGAACGTATGAGAGTGTGTAAAAATGTGTTACCGTAAGTGTCAGGAACTTAATAAAGGCTGGCAAATACATCAATGTTTTAAATTTATGAGACCCCCATGGGAAATAGCAGCTATGTTTGCATCATGAACCTGCTTTCCCCCCTTTACACTGGTGGACTAGTAAATGCCCTTTACCTGTAAGTGATGTGAAACAACTGGAACATTTACCAAAGGCACTCAGTTGCCGGTGGTATTTTTCTCTGGCCTTTTTTCACATCTTAACACATATAGGCAAATGTCAGCATGCTCCCCATTTCTGAAATTTGTCCTCACCTGAATTAGATGACAAACATTCGCATAGTGCTTTTCTTGTTTTTGTTTCTGCATTCCCAGTTATGGATCCTCTCTTGCATACTCTCAGCTATCAAAGACAATTCAAAATGGACAATACACTTTTCATACGTACAAATGAATACTATCTATTGTAGGGATGCAATATGAGGCCTGTAGAACTGATTATTCTAATCCCATACTAGCATTTTTACAACCTGCAAACATCATTTGAAAAGCCAAGCTATTTTTCTTTCCAAATCCAATCTATATACAGTCGTACCTTGGTTTTTGAACAGCTTAGTTCATGAACAACTTGGAACTCGAACATCGCAAACCCGGAAGTAGGTGTTCTGGTTTGCGAATTTTGCCTCAGAAGCTGAACGTCCAGCATGGCTTCTGATCGGCTGCAGGACGCTCCTGCAGCCAATTGGAAGCCATACCTTAGTTTCTGAATTTTTTGGAAGTCAAACGGACTTCTGGAGCATATTGCATGGGCAGGGGAGCCCCCCCCAACCCCAGGTAACTCCCAAGTGGAATAATGCTATGAGATTATAATTGGCCACAACTTTATTAAGTTTCAGATGTACGGAGACCTTGGATCAGGCATTGGGCATTTATACTTCCCAGTCCCCAGCCGGAGATCTGGGGGACATCAGGGTTATCCAGAATGTGTGGGGATTGGTCTGGCTCTGGAGAACATATGCTCAAGCAGAGAGCCGCCCCCCCCATTTTGCCCCTGTCGCAGGCGAGAGCAATGACAACCTCTCGGAGTATGGCCAATGCCTTTGCTCAAGACCCCTTTAACAGGGAACCCTGGGATCGCCGCCATGAGGGGGGTGTGGATCACCACTTCACGCCCCTCCCCCATTTAGGGAAGATAGACTAAAGTATTCCACCCAAGGCCTGAAACCGTCAAAGTTGTGACATTTTGCTACGGGGAAGGCAAAACCTACCAATGCAGGAAAATTCCTTTCCGGCCCTTCAGCAGTGACCATGATGTAGCAGCGCCAACGTACCTGTGGAGAAGAAGTTAACCTGCAAAATAAGACATTAACTGAGGGTGGGTAGGGTGGGAGAAGCTCTGGAGCCAACTGATGATTCCCAGGTAAGATCCACCCTCTGTTGTGTGGGCAGGGTGGTCCCTCCCCCTGGCAATGTGCCCCCAGGCGGGATTGGGCAATTGAATGAGGTTGGTGGAGACCTCCAGGTATCCAGCCTGTGGAGGGCAAAGCCAGCCCATACTGCTTGGAGCTGCATGGGATCTGGGGGTCTGTGCACGACCACACAAAAGGCGCCCCCCATTTGATGTGGGGAGCGGTCATTCGCTGTGCTTTTCACTGTGCTTCCTTAAAATTCTGTCATTTTCCTTTTTATCCATGGAACTTATAGCATTCTATAAGAAGAAGAAGAAGAAGAGTTTGGATTTGATATCCCGCCTTTCACTCCCCTTCAGGAGTCTCAAAGCGGCTAACAATCTCCTTTCCCTTCCTCCCCCACAACAAACACTCTGTGAGGTGAGTGGGGCTGAGAGACTTCAGAGAAGTGTGACTGGCCCAAGGTCACCCAGCAGCTGCATGTGGAGGAGCGGAGACGCGAACCCGGTTACCCAGATTACGTGACTACCGCTCTTAAGGAAATGTGCAAATGGAAAGGTTGGCTTTTAAGACTTCAATAAACTAGGCATTGCCCCAGATTAGGGTTCCTGCTCAAGGAAAATCCCAAATCTGGAAACGAAAGAGCTGTGCAATGTATTGAGCTTATCTGACCAACCTTGAGGAACTCCTGCTCCCCACCCCACCATTCAGAGGAGGACCTTCTTGCTGTCTTGCCATTGGGAGCTATATACTTTCTGGCAACACAGGAAATGATTTTCTTGGTGTTGCTGCCCTGGTTGTAGGAAGTCCTCCCTAAGGAGCTATGCTTGCTGCCTCCTTTTCCCATATAGGTGCCAAGTGAAAACCTACTTGCCCAGGCATTTGCAGGATATTAGTTTTAGTCAGTTATTGCTAGAGGTTGTAGTTTGCTCTGTGTTTTAAAGATTTGTATTTTAAGGCTTTGGGTTTTAACCATATTTGTCTCACTTGCTTTGTGAATAAGTGGTTTTTAATTGTGATAGCTTAACTTGGAAAAGTTTCCATTGTGTTGTCACCACCATCCCATAGGATCAGTTGCATTGAAAGTTGGATTAGAAATATTCCAGATAAATAATCGAAACATGGTGCCCCCCAAGTGTTCCCTCTTTTCTCCTAATTTTGGGTGACGTGTGAAGTGCCCACAGAACGCTTTGGTATGGACAGAAAAGAAGACCGAGTGCCAGGTTAACTTTCTGTTTTGAGGGCTGATGTTCAAGCAGTATTGGAAATGCAGGCAGCAGAGAGATTGCAAAACAAGTTTCTGAGCAGTGAGTAAAATGGCTGGGTCTTGGCAGTAATATTAGCGAAACAGACAACAGCCTTTCAGAGACCAACATGGCACAGCTTCCTCTTGGCAGCAGCAACTGTCAATCCATATACTTCTAGTAGCAAACTAGAAAACAACAAAATAAACAAGCCATAAAACGGAAAGCGGGAAGGGGGAGAGAAAGATATTTCACCATAATCAAATCGGCTTGTTGAGAGACATCACAATTGAATCCTTTGTGCTTTGTGAGTGAAACAGTTGCCACATTGGGCTCTAATTTGAGTGGCCAGATGGAGGTTTGAATCATAGACTGTAGCAGCGTTCCTGGGATACACAAAACCACATGAGGTGCTAAGTATTAGCTCTGTCTTTCTATTAGTATATGCTGAGGGCTCTGTGCATTGGCAACCCCCCCCCCCATTCCTAAACCAAACATATCCATGTCAATGTGCTTTCCCTCAGCATGCAAGAGGCAGAAAATTTATTTCCATTCGAAACTTTTTCACTTTATCCTTATCGTCATGTTGAAGGTTAAGAAACCTTAAGGCGAGTTTCAATTTACCATGCCCCCAGAACAACCCCTTGTTCGGACTTTCACCAGCCTTGGCTCAGCCAGCTTCAGTTCAGCTGAATGAGACCCAGCTGAGACAGGATGATCAAGTTATACTAGTGTGTCTTCAGCACAGCCTTGGTTGAGAACGCAATGCCAGATGAGCTGGGAATCAGCCGGCTGAACAAGAGATCTGCTTGCATCCTAAACTGCTCATCTCACCTGATCTTGGCATAGGATTGCCTCCTAAATCATATTTGAAATAGCTGGACTAACTTGATTTCAGTGAGTCTACACTGATTATGACACAACTCTTTAATAGTAAGACACACTTTCCTTAAGGTAACCTCTTTTCAGTGCTCAATTTCCAGCATTTATTTTTTTAATTGTCAAAATTCCAATCTGAATTTGGAAAACTTCTGTTGTGTCCTATACCCACCTTTATGGATGAAGCCCACTGAACTCAATGGAACTTCCATATAAGTAGATCTGAATGGGACTGTGCTGTTACGACTTTTGGATTTACAGGAAATGTTGCTTCACCCTGTATTATTCTCCTAGCATGGGTTTTTAAAACAGCATGAAAGGTATACAGCTTTTGTGATTATCTCCGCTTCTTTACTGTCATTGTGACTTGCTGGGGAAGCCAGAGGGAACCAAAGAGAGTTCAACCTTCTACATGAGCTACCATGTCACCGGTCACTTAAGCTTAATCCAGACCAATTGGAGCAGAAGGATCTAATGCCTTTTGTTGTTCGGTTTATTTTTTTATTCCGACAGGAAGGGATAAATGTCAAAGTCACCAAGAGGGTAAACTTGCTTGCTGCTTCACCACAGAGATAATTAGCTGGACCTTTCTTGACTTCTGGAACGGTGTGTGAAAGTCTCCTTCCAGGTAACGGAGCTCTTTGTTTCATTTTCAGGAGCCCATCTCTGATGTCTCCTCTTGCAAAGGAGAACTTTCCTTTGTGATTAAATATTCATCATATGAGCAGCCAGCCAAAGGACTAAATGCTCCCAATTAACCACAGCGGAGGGTCACATGAGACTATAGGACAAGGATAAATATTTCATGCTTCCAAATGCAGGTTAGGGCAATGGCTAGCCACCACCTCTTTCCATGTTATTTTTATTTCTCCATAAACAAATGTTTGTCTTCTTGCTGCCCTTCCTGTCTCAGCTGTACATTTGACAATGCATTCATCTTGTGTATTAAGTATTTTGGCTAGTAATGCTGGTAGAGCAAAAGAGGTGGAGGGAAACTCTTCAGAGCACAGAACTCTGCAGAAAACTGCAATGGCATTGGGTGACACTGCTTTGCTGCATAGAGCTAGAGCTGTTATGGTGCCCAAAATGCATCTCAGCCATCATCTCTTCTTCTGGACTTTCTCTTGAGGTGTCCTTGTTGGATGGATGCCTGTAGTTGCATCTTGCTATTAGCTTTTTAATTTTGGGGACTGACTGTTGTTTCATCATTTTATAGCTTTAAATGCCAATGCGTGCACATTACCAGCTCAAAATGCAGTTTGGTTGTGTTTTTTCTCACTTTGGACTGAAGCTGGTTTCGGGGGGAAATGCATTAAAAGGCAGCAGTTCATAAAAAAAAGGATAGCCATGGATTGTGGCTAACATGTGTATGTTGTTGTTTAATCATTTAGTCGTGTCCAACTCTTCGTGACCCCATGGACCAGAGCACGCCAGGCACTCCTTTCTTCCTCTGCCTCCTGCAGTTTGGTCAAACTCATGCTGGTAGCTTCAACAACACTGTCCAACCATCTCGTCCTCTGTTGTCCCCTTCTCTTTGCACCCTCCATCTTTCCCAACATCAGGGTCTTTTCCAGGGAGTCTTCTCTTCTCATGAGGTGGTCAAAGTATTGGAGCCTCAGCTTCACGATGCATATACCACATGTGTATACCACTTACCAAACCAAGGATGGGGATGTACACTGGTTGCAGAGTAAACTTGAATGTGTACACAGCCAGTGTTTTCTTGTAAGCTGCCTTGAGAGAGTCCTCCCCCTAAGGGCATTTAAAACCAATAAGCCATTGAGGCAGCAACTTGGGTGCAATACAAGGCTCCATGTTCAGATGAATATAATTTAATTGCCACTGACAAGCTTCACGGAAGCCTTAATTATTCCTCCTTCGCTTTGCAAAAGATGCCACTGCAACTATTATCACAAGCCACTTAGCAGTGATGCCTAAGATCAGGGTGCCGACGCATGTGGTTCCATTCTCCATTTATAAATGGTGGCATTTCCTCCACTCAGGTCTCATTAACTTATAACCATGGCCACTTCAGAGGCTCTTAAATGCTGTGCATGGGTCATAGATTGTACATTTGTTAAAATTCAGCCTTGACTGCAGGGGTTGATGGGAAGGAAATTCCCTTAGTGACTGCTAGAAAACTAACATTAGCAAGCCATTTAGCCACACAGGAAACTCTACATTAATTTAAAGCCAGGTGTTTTAATGTTGACATTAGAAGAAATTACATTAGACTTCAATGAGGACCTGTATTTTCTTTTGTGATTGCACAGCACTTTGTACAATCAAGCTCCATTCTACTCTGCTTGAGATTTTTCAGGTGCAATGAAAGGAGAAAGAGTTGGTCTTAACCATTTAGCTCCTTATAAAACATATATTAAAAATGACCAGAGAAACTCACCATTATTATTTTTTTAAAAGGCTTGTACTTTCAGGTGTTTTAGCTGTCACATTTTAGCTGTCTCTAAGGTTCCTCTTTAAAAGCATCCTCCTTAATTCCATTCCATTCTATAAAGCAGGGGTTAAATAATCTGTTGCTGGACGCCTTCTCCCATCAGCCTGAGCAAGCCTGACCAATGGCTTGGGGCCATGGGGGTTGTATTCCAACAGCATCTGGAGGGCCACAGGCTAGCTACCCCTCCATACAACAAAAAGCCGTATCTTCCTAGTATATTTTCAGGGCTACAGTAGAAAGGAATTGCAGTAAGGTGCCAGTCTATCCAACAAGCAACCTGAAATTGGGAGACTATGCCCTCTCTACTTTTGTGCAGGGGTGTTGTGTGGGGGTGCCAGGGGTGCACAATTTTTGAGGAGGCGCAAACCAAGCACCCCCATGCAGGTGACTACAGCATGACCTGGCCCACCAAGGGCTGCGTTGGCAGCCCAGGCTCCCCCCTGCATGGCTGGCAGGTGGCTCAGTGCAGACCTGTTTTGCTCCAGCGGGGATGGGGATGTGTCGGTGGTGAGGGCTGGGCTGGCACCCCCCTCCCTGGGCTCTTTTGGACCTCATAATGAAGGCACAGAGACTTTCATCCTCCCCAAGTCAAATAATATCTGATAAACACTAAAGGCACGGTATATAGACACTCACGGTCTTGTCCATATCCAGTGGATCTTTAGTTTGCCTTGAGACCTTACATTTGTGTTTCTCAGGCTTCTGATAACTGAAGAACCTTTCTTTCCTGCTTTGCAATTGGAGTCAACCTTGTACCACGATAAACTTCCCTGTAACATGCCCATGTAGTTCTTATCATTTTCCTAGTGGCAGTAAGGCCAAAGGCAAATCGTATAGGACCAAAGTCAAGCTAATTTGCAAAGATCAATATTCCGTGCGCGTTCATCCATCATCTGAAATACATGCACTTGATAATCAATGATAATCCATCTCCTTCCTGTTGGTCAATTAATCTTTTTAATTTTGTACGGCTGACCTTTCTTAGTGCACCAGTTAGTTCTCAAAATGTTTGCACAGATTCTGGTTGCTGCATTGCCATGCAGATGGAATGAGGCTAAAATATATCATCTAGCAATGAATGTGGTACATGGGCATGATGAGAAGGAGGGCAGATGTTTACTTCTCTCCTCTGGAATAGTGATCATCATCCTGGATGAAGATTGACACCAGCTATGGAAAAGCCAAGGAGAAGAGATATTGCAATTGCCTTTGTACGTATTAGTGTGTCTGTGGATCTGTGTGGAATTACGCTGAATAAATTAAGGATGGTGGAGATTGGGGATTGGCTTTGACTGGTTGCACAAGCACAGTGTAGCAGCAAATGGAGCAAGTTTTACTCTTGCCTTGTTTCTGTGGGGACCCACAAGACAGAATTCTCCTGTGGGCCCTCATGGGAGAAGGAGGGGAGAGAAGCCTTTAGGAGACTTCCCCCTCCAGAACATAGCTGTCAACTTTTCCCTTTTCTTCCAAGGAATTCTATTCGGAATAAGGAAATCTCCCTTAAAAAAAGGAAAACGTTGACAGCTATGCTCCAGAATTTTGCTTCCTAGGCTTCCCACAGTATAGAGCCTCCACTGAGCATCGGAGTCACCAGTTGACAGAGTCAGAAAGGATTTTCATCTCTCAGTTTGATTGGCCCTTGGTTGGGGCTTTTCCACCTTTCTCTCAGGCTTCTTTTTGTTAAGTGGAATAACATTGTGTATATATAAGGGGCTCCTGCTTATGCCTGACCTACACATGCACATTTCCATTGCATTAAAGGGAATTTTCCAATCTGGTGCTGACAGCAGCTTGGCGGGGGTGACGGCTTTCATCAGGACCACAGGTGGTAGGAAAAAGTTTACTTCCCTTCCCACACACTATGGTTTCAATCCTGATTTCTCTCTCCTACACACACACACACACACACACACACACACACACACACAGTTATTTATGGGGGGGGGACTTGCCATGTTAAAAAGCAATCATGCATTTAATGCCCCTTTTAGTTTGGCCCTTATCAGTTAACAGGTTGGTAGATGGGTGTGTGTGTGTGTGTGAGAGAGAGAGAGAGAGAGAGAGAGAGAGAGAGGCAGAGAACAGAACAGAAATGTAATGGAGGTATGTGCTTGATGTGGAATGAAAGCATACAACATCTGAAGGCAGCCCTCTATAGGGAAGTGTAATGTTTTATTATGTTTTTATATATGTTGCAAGCCACCCAGAGTGACTGGGGCAAACCAGTCAGATGGGCGAGGTAGGAATTATAATAATAATAATGATACTACTACTACTACTACTACTACTACTACTAATAATAATAATAATATACTGATGCTAAATAAATGGTTAATGCTCACAAGGGCTATAGAACTCTGTTGTGTCATATGCCTAAGGCAGTTATGTCAGCTGGTACAGTTATCACAGTTATGAACCATCTTAACAAAGCAGCAGGTCTGTTCTGTTATGCTGTTGTCTGCCTCAGAGTTAGTCAGCCTGTAACAGTATTTATACAAATCTACATAAAACGTATTGGCAACAGAAGTAACACCTACCTGCATTGCACATTCTAATCTGCAAGTGCAAGTAAAACTGAAGGAAAGTTATTTGCTATTTAAACTTTACAAGAGAATGTCTTGCTCAGTTTTTAAAGGAGGGGAAAGGGAACTAATTGAAAGGTCAAATGACCTAGGCTCTCTTCCGCATACTGATTCCCACTTCAACCATTGGGTAAGATTGATTTGATTCCCTGCCTTGTTCCCAATGCAGATTTTCACCCACCTCTTCTTCACTGGTAGGAAGGAGGTGCCATTTTGTCTCAGGTGCCAAAGTGTCTTGGGTAGGCCCTGGCTAAATGTAGTATAACTGCTGGACACTGCTTACCCCCCTGGCGTAAGTGAGAATTTTATCCATACTTAAAGCACTTACAGTGGTGTAACTGTGATCAACAGTGTCACTAACAACTGCGCAATTAACAATATGATCCAAAAACACAGCTGAATTGCTTTTGCACACAAAATGCACTCCCTCTTTACACAGTGTTGCTGAATTATAACTGTATAACCATCTGGTAAACCTTCCCCCCACCAAAAGAAAAAGTCACCCAAATAAACCCTTCTAATTATCTGCTTTTTAATGTCTGTATGGCTACTCTGACACCTTTGGAAATTTCCTTTGCATCAAGTTCTTCCTTAGGGCTATGGAAAAACTTATGTGCTGTTCCATAAGTCTGGCTGCAGCTTGTTCCATTTCCACATCCTACATATTTTTATATGAATGGCCGACCCACAACTTATATATTTATTCATTGCAATTCAGTTTCTCTCCCCCACCCCCATTCTTAATTCAGGTTCACTTCAGCCAGAGTTGAGGTGGGGGTAGGTGAGAATTCTCAGGCAAATTTGCCAAACTTACAATACAAAAATACAATACAGTGGTACCTCAGTTTACGAACTTAGTCCATTCCGGAAGTCCGTTCTTAAACCAAAACCATTCTTAAACCGAGGCGCACATTCCCTAATGAGGCCTCCCGCTGCCGGTGCCCTTCCACCATTCAGATTCTGTTCTTAGACTGAGGTAAAGTTCATAACAGGGACACTACTTCTGGTTTTGTGGCATTCGTAAACCAAATCGTTCATAAACAGGACTGTTCTTAAACAGAGGTACCACTGTATGTGTTGCAATTCAAAGTCTTCTCTCTCGCTGAACAAATGAATGAATGAATGTTCGTGTTAAGGTTGCGTACATACCATAATTTTAAATCCCATTCTCTGCCCCAAGAATCCTGAGAACTCTAGTTTGTAAAGGGTTCTGGGAATTGTAGCTCTGAGAGGTGTAAACTACGGCTCACAGGATTCTTTGATGTGCTTTAAATGTGTTTAAATGTGCAGCTGAAAGAAATAATTTTAAGGCCATTTTATACATCTTGGGCATAGTTATAGGAGTGAAATATTCTGTTCACCATTGTTTACAGATATTCTGTCAATGCGATCGGACAAGAATTTTAAGTCTATTCAGATCCTTAGCTTTCATGGGGGGGGGGGAGTCAGAGCAGCAAGATAACAGGGAATGGCATTGCAAGTGTGAAATTCATGTCAGCTTTTCCATTATCTTTCCATACCTGCAAGTTGTAAATATTCCCCCTGGGCTGAAACTTAACATTCAAGGTCACATACAAGAAGCAATGTTTTGATGAATATAAAAAAATTGGTTCAGAGACTATTCTAAATTATGTAATTGCACAAGATCCCCGAGGAAATCACCAGGTTTGTGTGTTTTGCAGGTATTTGACTCTATGCTTTTATTTCATCTTTCTTGGCAAACAAGGCACATACTGAATATTTTATAGGCCTGACTTATTACTCTAGCAATCCTGGTAGATGGGGTTAAAAATAATGTACTGAAAGTCTTTCACCTGCAAGTGTACCTTTTCTTTATGACATTTTACTCTATTATTTTGCTTGTCAACTATCTCAGTTTTCAGTTCCTTATGTTTATAAGGGATTTTATTCCAATTGCGCCTAATCACTATGCAAATTAGGTAATTATTTGGTGAATATTAACATTTTCCCCCTATACACAGCAATAAATATATATTTTACATTCTCTCTGTATTTGTGAAAATAGCATGGCAATTAAAATACACTTAAAGAGCTCTAATTTGCATGCAAATTGCCAGGATGAAGGGGAGTATTGAGATAGGAAAAATAATCTGTGAAATTGAAAATTAAACATACTTGTTATTAGTATAAATATCCCTAAATATAATTTAGTCTGGAAATGTTACCTGTGATGCTGAACATAATTGCTGATTTGATTGCTTAACTGCACTGCAATATTTTTTTGTTCCTTAATGCCACAGTCAGTCAGAAAGATTGCAGCCCTATGGGGGTTATCAAATTCTCTATGAGTAATGGATCAGATTCTCTCCTCTCAGACAGCACTATGGTGAAAAATGACTCATTCCCCAAAGTGCCTCTGCTCGGTTATCTTGACGTTCCTGGAGCTGATTTGAGTCTTACTAATTCGTATACGTTTTTGATTATAGTGTCCATACTGATCTTGAAACGCATTCACTTGGAAGCCCTAAAAGTGACTTCTGTTATTCTAACTGAAGTGACAAGGGAGGAAACATCATCAACCTGTGTTTCCGTATTATGGTGTCCAATTATTGATGTGCAAAGTGGAGAAATTGGCATATTCTCCACATGGAGATGCATGTTCCATGTCCTAGGCAAATGTGCTTCTCCCTTTGCATTAGTCGTGGAAGCAGCAACACAAGGAATGATCAGTCGCAATTCTTCTCCCACTGTTTTGGTAACCAACTGAGGGTATGATTAGCATATGCTCTGATGTTTTGATGTTTTTGTATATGGTTGTTGTTGTTGTTGTTTTGTCATTTAGTCGTGTCCGACTCTTCGTGACCTGATGGACCAGAGCACGCCAGGCACTCCTGTCTTCCACTGCCTCCAGCAGTCTGGTCAGACTCATGTTCATAGCTTCAAGAACACTGTCCAACCATCTCGTCCTCTGTCATCCCCTTCTCCTTGTGCCCTCCATCTTTCCCAGCATCAGGGTCTTTTCCAGGGAGTCTTCTCTTCTCATGAGGTGGCCAAAGTATTGGAGCCTCAGCTTCACGATCTGTCCTTCCAGTGAGCACTCAGGGATGATTTCCTCCAGAATGGATGCGTTTGATCTTCTTGCAGTCCATGGGACTCTCAAGAGTCTCCTCCAGCACCATAATTCAAAAGCATCAATTGTTTGGTGATCAGCCTTCTTTATGGTCCAGCTCTCACTTCCATACATCACTACTGGGATGTATATCCCAGTTTTTGTATATGGTATGTTTTTATTTTATTTTTGGAAGCCACCTTGAGACCCTGATGTGATGAAATGCCAGACACAATTACTTCAGTTACTGAAGTCATTGCAACCTTTGCTATCCTTACCATAGTTAATACTGATTTGTACAGGGCACACTCCAGGATTGAAGGGGGTCTGCAGCAAAATGCCCTTGAGTGGGGTCCTGCCAGTATGGGGGATCCCCTCTGGGTTTGCCTAATGGTGGAGCAGCAAAGAGCAGCCAAAGGTTGAATGGCTGGGAGCCATTACTTCAGTGCTGGATTTACATATAAGCTAAACAAGCTATAGCTTAGTGCCCCACTCTCTTGGCCCCCCCCCAAAAAAAAATTTAAAGGGAAAAAACCCCTGGATGTACATTTCCAAAATATAAGCTAAAAAACAAATAAAATAAAACCTACATACAGCAACAGTGTTTTGTGTTGTGTATGGACCTACTAGGTCCATAAATTACCATACAGCATATATTCAACACAAAAAACAGCGGCAATTTGTTGTTGACAAAGGACAGCTAGACATATAAAGGGCCCCACTACATTCAGTAGCTTAGGGCCTCATCAAACCTAAATCCGGCTCTGCATTACTTAAATCTCCCACAATGCCTCAAAACAATACAGCGGAATTAAAATGGTGCTTCCCAGACCCAGTTGCCTGGAAAACATTTTTAGCAAAAGCCTCCAAAAGGTGTCAGCAATGGACACTGCAGGACAAGAAGATGCCCAAAGGTGTCACATGATGAAACAGGGCCTTGCTCTGTGGTACCTATGAAAACAGTATCGTGATTTAATAATGAACATGCGTTGCACAGTACTTTGAAGACTGAACCTAAATGTATCCCCTCCAAACCAGATTGAGGCAAATCAGAACATGACCATGACGTAGGCCACACACCTTTCACTCCAACCCCGCCCCCTCTCTCGGCTCCCTCCTACTATCACTTGCCACCTCCGCCTCCTCTGCTGCCACCACTGCCTCTGCTGTGGCCACCAATGCTTCTGGAAGGGTGGTACTGGCTTCCAGAAGTCCATCAGCTGAAAAGCATTGGCAGAAGAAAAGTGGGCGACATGCGGGAACCAGTTAAGTTGGCACATCATTTGGTTCCATATTTTGGTTCCACACTCTGATGTGAGTCAACTTGACTCGCGTCACAGCATGAGAACAAAGAACATGCGTCTTTGGATCCTGCACTCTGGCACAGCCAGCGCATGGGAGCCAAAACGGGACATCCTGGATTGGGATCAGAAGCCAGGGCAGCTTCTGTAAATCTGGGATATCCTGCTTTAAGTGGGACAGTTGCGTGGTATGCTATATGGATATAGATATATATGCACATCTGGCATTCAGTAAGCAAGACGACAGAATTACACAGCCATGATAGAGGTATTTGCTCTAATGCAGGCATAGGCAAACCCGGCCCTACAGATGTTTTGGGACTACAACTCCCATCATCCCTGACCACTGGTCCTGTTAGCTAGGGATGATGGGAGTTGTAGTCCCAAAACATCTTGGAGGGCTGGGTTTTCCTATGCCTGCTCTAATGAACTGGTGTCCACAATCAGTGGTTTTGCTAGCTGATCAACTTTCTCATCCCACCCTCATCTCCATTAAAAGGTTCCTTTGGTCACATAAGATCAGTTGTGGTCCATTGTGATGGAAGGAAAAGAGGACTATATTAGGTGGAGATAGGCTTTGTTTTGTTCTTACCCTCTTCCCTGTTGAGGGCAAAATTGAGACTGAGGAAGCTGACAACTAGAACCAGCCCCTGGGCTAGTTGTAAGTAAGAAGGCAAAGAGGTGGAGGCTGGCTGAAGGAAGAATGAAGTTGACAGGGCAGTGCCCCATTCTCACCTAGTCTCCACTGGATAATAAAGCCTATCCATGAACACAGTTAAAATAATTCAGTAGCTGTTTCACCAAATCCAAGCTAACTGCAGTTATTCCATAGTTTTAAAAAAACCAGTTGTGTTAATTTACACTAAGCCTTCTTCTTATCCTGCCCACATATGACTAGAGGGCATCATGATTTGGGGTGGACCCATGCTTTGGAGACCCTGACCACCCAGCAGCCTCTTCTTCAGCTAGAATTTGAACGGGCTAGAAAGAATGGCCACTTTCCCCAAAACCCTCTTTGAAATAAAGGGACTTTGTTTATTCTGGCATATTGTAGAGTATTTATTTTTTTTTAAAAAAAAGTACTGAAAAGAAGTGGAAAGACATAACCAAATGGTTTACTATAAAAGAATAGGGAGAGAACAGATGGAGCAAGCAGCAGGAGGAAGGGGGGGGGGAGAGGTTTGACTTGAGTTAAATCAAACCTTTGGATTTTGGTTTCAAATCAAAATCAGTTGAGAAGGAAAACCAAATGAAGTCATACTGGAATGCAGGCAGAGTTAATATTTCATCACAGTGCCATATTAATGTACAATACTATCTCCTGTACTGAAGAGATGTTACAGCTGGTCTGTTTGGGTATTGTAATGACATCTGAAAAGATATAAAATGACTATGTCTGGATTTTTATTTTTTAAAAAAAGAAATTAGATCAAGTTTTTAAAATTATTATCAAAAATTATTAACTCCAAGTCAATATTCAATGGTTGTCAACCATTTGACCTTGTCCAATTACTTTTTTAAACATGTATCCCCATAGTAACATTTACCGAGTTGCCTGTTTTGTCCATTTTATGGCCCTTATTTGATGTGCATTTAATTTAAACCACATATTTGCTGCATTCCCATATGAGACCTCCTCCTTATGGCATGACAAAGTATGAAAGGTCCTCCACATCTCCCAAGCCCAAGCCCAACCAATGCATCTGGGGGCAGGGAGACCACACACAGACACAGCAGCCCTGAACAGATCAACCCACACTATCAAAACCACAGTGAGCCACCAGCACAGAGTCAGAGTTCTGTAGTTAGGTGCCTGCGGAGCAAAGGCAGATGTCTCAAACCGCATGCTGAAGGCAAAACACAAGGAAAGACCCTAGAGGCACTACTCAGACAGCTAGGAGAACTTCCAACAGATCAGACTAAGAGTCTGACCAAAAACCATTCGCAGAAAACTTTCAAAGCCAAATGATATTCAAGTGTATGCCACACTACCTTTTTTCCCTTTCCTGTCTGAAGCAGTGTCTGGTGTCCCAAGAGCCTCTTAACTAAAATTGCCTGCAAACGACATAGAATGAATATACAGTAGTACCTCGGGTTAAGAACTTAATTCGTTCCGGAGGTCCTTTCTTAACCTGAAACTGTTCTTAACCTGAAGCACCACTTTAGCTAATGGGGCCTCCCGCTGCCGCCACGCGATTTCTGTTCTCATCCTGAAGCAAAGTTCTTAACCCGAGGTACTATTTCTGGGTTAGTGGAGTCTGTAACCTGAAGCATCTGTAACCTGAAGCGTATGTAACCCAAGGTACCACTGTATAATATCTCTTAGAGAGGTCTGTGGGCTGTAGCATAGCCCCTACTTGAATAACAGAGGGAGAAAGTGGGTCTGGTGCCTTACTTTCTGTGATGGAACCCCATAGCTACTGTCCTGTGGGAAGGCATTCAGGGTGCTATTTGTGCTTTTCATTAAAGTACCCCATAACTCACATATAGCCCGTTGTAAGCAACCTTGAAAATGGTTTTAACTACAGAAAATAAAATGATATATTGCCAGAGACCAGGCTGAGAGGTACTGCTCTGATAAGGAATGGTGGGAGCCTCCCCCTCCACCTGCTCCTGACCAGGATCCTGAAGCTGCCCAGGAGCAGTGGAGCAGTATAGATTTGGAACAGTGGTTTGTAGAGGGACATAGGTCTGAAGACAAAAGTTGGGGAGAACTGTGGGGGTGAATAGCAAACTGAAGAAGAAGAGGAAAAGAGAGAGCCAACAGACTCTTTCTCTTGCTAGAAAGTATTCAGCCTATCAGTTCAAGGGCACGTAGGGCAGATAAGGTGGCAACACAAAAAGCAGGGTGGTTGCAAAACAGAAGTGACTAGAGGGGAAGTGGGTGGAATCCTTAACTGGGAACACCTTTATTCCGAGAATGGACGCTTGGTTCTTTTGCTGTGATAATTTAAGACTCTTTAAATGGTAAGAGACTCTTTCCGCTTTGTCCTGCTTATCTACGACCAAAGGGGGCAGAGGAAGAAGCCAAGTCCCCGAAGCCTGACGTGTATGTATGCTAACCTGGATGGGACTGGGGCAGGGTTGGTGTGAAGTCAGGTCTGTGTGGTTTCACTGGCGAGACTGCTGGATTGGCAATGGCCATCCTGCAGTTGGAACCATGCGGTCCCAAACTCCCTGCTGCAGCCCCATCCAGGTAAGAGCAATGGTGACAGTGTTGGCAGGCTGGTTTCATCCCACCATATGTTCCCTTGAGAAGCACCTATCCATGACTGTACAATACTGATGTCCTACTTT
This sequence comes from Podarcis vaucheri, assembly GCF_965113315.1. Lineage (NCBI taxonomy): Eukaryota > Metazoa > Chordata > Lepidosauria > Squamata > Lacertidae > Podarcis > Podarcis vaucheri. The sequence continues at coordinate 35,570,592 of NC_138766.1, read as the reverse complement.
TATGGGACAGCAGATGGTGCTGTGGGTTAAACCACAGAGCCTAGGACTTGCCGATCAGAAGGTCAGCGGTTCGAATCCCCGCGACGGGGTGAGCTCCTGTTGCTCGGTCCCTGCTCCTGCCAACCTAGCAGTTCGAAAGCACCTCAAAGTGCAAGTAGATAAATAGGTACCGCTCCAGCGGGAAGGTAAACGGCATTTCCATGCACTGCTCTGGTTCGCCAGAAGCGGTTTAGTCATGCTGGCCACATGACCCGGAAGCTGTACGCCGGCTCCCTCGGCCAATAAAGTGAGATGAGCGCCGCAACCCCAGAGTCGGTCACAACTGGACCTAATGGTCAGGGGTCCCTTTTACCTTTACTTTTAGGTATATAATATAAAATGTAACAAGCATGTATTGGGAAATGTATTGGCAAATCATATATGTATGCTTATCTAAACACTGGGGTGGGGAGGATGGCTACAACTCACTTGTTGGGTGCTATACCTCATGGCAAACCCAGCTCTGCAACCATTTAATGTGGTGAAACAGCCCTTGGAACCATATTTAGATGTGCTGTTTACAATATGGCAACACCTTCCCCAAACTCCCCTGCTTTGCATAAACATGTAGATCGAAGCATTGTTTCACATTATGAATGAGAGCGAATGGGTGAAATAACCAGGACTAATGATTGTAAAAGAGTTGTACTATATGATTCTGTCTCCAGCATTAATTATGGGGCATATAATGCAAACCTCTGTTGTTGTCAATTATTTTCGTATCGAATGCAGCAGCATCGTTTAGCATGCATCCTGCCATCTACCTTTCCGTCATGGACCACTAGGCTGATGTTGACCTTGTAGATAAGAAAGAAAACCAAAGGCATGCTTCATTCTAGATTGTTTTGAAGTTCAGGCTGGGTGTATGAGTTTTCTTTCCCTGAGACATAATTTATTTCCTACACTATAAACATGTACATAAACGGAAACATTCTCAACACAGGGTTGATGCATGGGAGCAATTATATATAATTACAAGGACTAGAAGAGCTTTTATGTAGAATGAGCAAGAAGGGTGATAAAACGTTTGTGGAGAGGTGATCAAGCAAGTTGATAATTAAAAACCAAAGCTTTTAACGCTTTGCTGCAGTGTACGATCAAAACATTCCTGTAAAAACCTGCTCTTCATCTCTCTCTCTCCTGCTTTCAGGACACGGGACACATTTTTAGAACTCTGTCCCTCTTGCTTTGAATTCTGGCTTTGTCACTCTCCCTATGCACCAGTTATCTGGTTGGAAGCTAGCTTTGCTGTTCTTTAAGAAAGAGCAGTAATAGATTAAAACCCCAGTTCTTGCTTCCAGGACAGTGTTGGCAAATATTGCTGCCAAAGTCACCACTACCGCTTGGAATGAACTAATTTAGACCAGCTAATTAAATTCCTTTTCCAGTACAACTTTGGGCAATTTTTAATTTAATTCTTATATATCATTTCTTTGCACTTAACATGCTGAAGACACACTGAGGGAGAAGCAGGGGAGGGCATTGGCTCCATAGGATCTATTCCTTTCCCAAAACAACCTCAGCACTGCCAGCCCCCCAGAATCTGGAAACTGCTATAAATCCATCCCTTTTATGCCCTGCCCACTGTTCACAATGGGGACATAGGTTTTTTGGGTGTGTGTGTGTGAGAGAGAGGAAATGGCTAGAAAAGAACAGAGGAGAACAGAAACTCTATCCTCAGCTGTCAGTTCCACATTTCCTGTAAGAGCACAGCACTAGATAAAATGGAACAGCTCCCTTTGTATCCCCACTTCCCAACCAAGAAGCAGAATCAAGAGTTCAAGGGTGGATTCCAACCAGGGGAGGGGAAAACATCCAAAGAGGTTGCAAGCAGAGAGTGTGTGATGCGGGGAGATCTCAGGGACTGGCTGAGAGGTGGCTGGATACAGATGAGTGGGTACTGGGAGAAGGGGGGGGGGTGCAGACTGACTTGGAAGAAGGAATCAGAGATCTGGGGGAGGCTGTAACAGCCAGGAGAAGAGAGTCAGAGGCAGGAGAAGCTGCAGGACTGGAGAGTCATGAACAGGTGCAGGAAGGAGTGACAGGTCAAGCTGGTGCAGAGCCAAGGGCTTCCCCTCCTCCTCCTCCTCCTCCTCCTCCTCCTCCTCCCACCTCTCTTTCTCCACTTTCTCAAAGGAGCAGGAGAGGATTGAAGCGAGAGGAGCAGGGAGCAGGTTACACACAGGCATAGTCTTTGCCTGCTTGCATGTAGCTGAGATGGCAGAGAAACATAAGGTGATGTTGGAGGCTACTGTTGCTGCATTGGGTGTCCACCTAGGAGTAGCTGAGAGATGTAAGACTGGTGGACATGCCTTTTCCTAACTTGTAAGTGTACCTTTGACAATAAATAGCTAATTCCTCACTCTGGACATTTGTGGCCTGACAGCGCCATGACAGAAGAGTCCCAAGGCCAGATGAAGAGCTCTGGAAGGCTTCAGGTTCCCCATACCTGCCCTAAGTCTTCAAATGGTTTCAATCACCATGAACCTAGTTTGCCATCTGCTTAGGAGTGGAAGTGAGTCAGGCAGTTTGACATATGCATGGATGTGGTCTATAACTGTATGCAAGGTAACCATAGGAAATATTTACATTAATGTTTAACCCCCAAAAAGCATATGCCTTCCCACAGAGCTGTCAACAATATATTACACACATGAAGATTAGCAGCCTATTTTTTAAACTTATTTTGAAGTTGATAAATCTGACTGTTTAATTATATTTAGAAAATGCCCTACTTCATCACATTGCATAGTAGAAACTGACAGATTCTCAATATGTGAACTGCATTTGGGATAACAGGGTTGCTGCATTAATTTAGAATGCTGTTGTATTAATTTAGAACGTCCATATTATAATGCCATGTTAATATAAATATTTAAAATTAATATTACTTAGTATTCATCTACATTGGATCTTGGTTAGAAGACAATTCCTGGTGCACCCAACACTTACAATAAAATAACTTAATGACATTTAATCCACCTATAATGGTGCAAATGATTTGTGTCCAATTAGGAAGAAAATTCATTTCAAAAGCATGCATGGATCCATTGATAAGCAACATTGTATGCTGCCTTCAAATATCCCATCCGTGATTAAAAAAAGTAAAGGTAAAGGACTCCTAGGTACTTATAAATATACTAGCACTGCATTCTTGATAATAGCAGGAGAATAAGATGTCTGAATCCCACCAGGCTGCTGTATAATGTTAAAGCTGCAATCATATGTTTACCTACAAACCTCATTGAACACAGCAGGGTGTACTCCCAAAAGAACATGCATAGGATGGAGTTGTTAGAATGCCCTCCCCAGTGCCTAATTGTTCAATAATGGAATTTCTCACTTCCACACAAGTTAGTCACAGCTGTTCAAATCTCTCCTTGCACACAGGGGCAGTTCAGATGTAACTCCATATTGCAGTCTGATGTTACAGTAAGAGAATTCAGGAACCCTGCCCCACCCCCAAGTGTGGTGATTCCTTTCTGCTGATCCTTGTTTGCCCTACAAATCTGGATCTAAGGCACCTTTTTAAATCTAAGTTGTACAGTGTTCTTCTGTTTCTTTCTTCATTTATTCCCCAGGTGCCTCCTAGCAAACAGAATATGATGGGGTGATCTCACTGAGTAGGCCCTTTACTGTGGTGGCACCCAAGTTATTTGTACACTGCTTAGAGAACTTTTTGATAAAGTAGTTTATACATTTTCTAACAGAATTGAACTTTCCACCACAACACACACACACAAACACAAAATTTGTATTATGGAGTCAGCTTCAGACTTCTTCCAGCAAGGCTTCGGAGCATAAATTGAGGACCGTCACTCTGTGAAATTTGTACAAAACCTGTTGTATTTTTATTGTTAGTCACCCTGGACTCTGGTTTGGGGGAGATATTATTTTAATGAAGAGCAGGCTACATATAATTGGTTGGTTGGTTGATATCCTACTAGGTTTTGGTGCATCAAACATGCCAGGCAGCAACAATTTCCTACTGCTCCATCCCCATCCTGTCAGTGTTCAGATGCTCATTGGCAGCCATGGCACCTGCTGTTGGAAACCACCTTGAAATCAGAGCTTTTAACTCCACTGCTTTCCCCAGTTGGCAATTTCTTGTACACTCAGATTTGCTTTTATGTTTTTCTTGTATATTGCTTTAGAACAGGGGTCATCACCGTGGTGCATGTGGGCGCATATGTATCTGCAGAGATCTTCCATAGTGCTCACAGGATCCTCTTCCTCTGCCTCACTTAATTAGGCATAAGAAAAATATGTTGCCAAATAAATCTCAAGAAACCATCTATCCCAGGTTAGCGATCTTCAGGAATTCATCCTGAAACTCTCTGCTTGAAAATAGGACAGTTTGCAACTTATCTGCTGTCTATCCTTTACAATCCAGAAATAATGGAGCGAGTCCTCCCTCCTTCATATGTTGGACTGATAACTGCAGCTTTCCAGGATTCTGTTATTAAGTTACATCTCTTGGCACTCTGAAAGACAGCTCAGTTCAAAGGTGGGCTACATTATCTTCCTGCCCTTTGTGAAAAGCCTCTCTTTATTGAGAGTTCAAACTGACCCAGACTTGACCACATCTTTGGAGCATAACTAGTTGAACCATAAACTGCCAAAAAGGCTAGCCCTTTTGAAAGATAATTTAATTTAACAATCAGCTGTACAACAAGGCATTTTGTCAGCATTAAAAAGTAATGGGGAACACCACCATTCCTAGGTCATAGCTAGCTAGGCTGAAATCAGAATTCAAAATGCATTCCATTGCAGAATTTTGTCCCCTGTAAAAATGTATGTGTATGAGCATGGAATCAGCTTATACAGAACAGATTTTCAGGAACAATTCAAATCACCCAGATTAATTACTGGCATATGAAAATTTCTTGCCAGAGGGATGAATATTTAGAAAATAACTTTGCTTGCTGTGAGAGCAAATGGTTCCCCAAGAAATTAAAACAAGCACATGTTGCATTGGCTTAAAAGAAAAGCCTATCAGTCAATCAAAAATCAATATAAATAATAAGCCAACACATCACCATTTGCAAATTCATTCTTTGAAAATGCTGGAAAATTTCAAAGCTATATCTCAAAATGTGCTAAAATTACCACTGTGCTGCATATTATCCGTTCTGACTTGACAGGAAAAGCAAAGGGAGAAATAATAGGTCTGTGATTTTTTGACATCTTGCTCATAATGCCCTCCCTAAATGACTGAAGAATGCATGGCAGACTAATGTGAAATAAGGTAATACAATATAGATATGGGTGATTAAAATGTAGTTAATATGCATGGCTTAAAGAGATTGTTTGCTTATTAAGCAGTCCTAAGTTTCTAGGAAGCACAGCTGGGAGACATTGGATATTGTAGATTGCGTCCTGGGAGGGTGGAGGTCAGTGGCTGGACACCTCCCAGGGCAGTAAGGGCAAATAGGGGGCATTCTGGGAGTTGTATCAGGGACAGGTTGTGGGACATGCCCTCAGAACAGTGGTGAAACTACAGCACAGTTGTTTGGGAAATTTAAAAAAGGTAGCCTGATGAGGGAAGGAAAGAAGGAAGGGAGGGAGGGAGGGAGGGAGAGAGAGAGAGGGAGAAAGAAAGAAAGAAAGAAAGAAAGAAAGAAAGAAAGAAAGAAAGAAGTCACCTCACCCTCTGTGCTGGTCTTTGCAGCTCTCCCGCGGCTTGTGGAGAGCTGCCTGCACCCCGAAGGTGCAGCCCCCCCCGGCTTCGGGCTTAGCGCAGCTTTCCCACGGCTTGCGGAGAGTTGCCTGTTCTGGGGGCTGGGGTCGGGGGAAGCTTGGGCTTCCACCGCCCCAGCCCTGCGCCTGGGGGAAAAATAAATCCCCCCCTTTATTTCCCCCCAAAAAAACTAGGTGCGCCCTATGGGCCGGTGCGCCCTATGGGCTGAAAAATACAGTATATATTGTGGTTTTTATGTTGATCTTTTCTGTGAACCTCCCTGAGACCTCTGGGTATAGTGTGGTATATAAATTCAAATAATAATAATAATAATAATAATAATAATAATAATAATAATAATAAACTGGTCCCAAGCTATATGGGCCTTTAAAGGTCTACAGCAACAATGTAAATTGAACCCAGAAACAAACAGGCAACCAATGTGGCTGAGAGTGGAGGAGGAAATTCTCATACTCATGATTTGTTTTTTGCTAATTTATTTCTTATAATTTATAATAGATTTTCAGCTGCCTGCTGAAAAAACTGGACTGTTTGACCTGCCCATGAAAGCTATTTCACCTCAAGTCAACAAATCCAGACTCAGGATATATAATCTCTGCACAGTTTCTAAGCCAGCTCAATCCGTTTACTGTATGTTGTTCCAGGCTGCTCTCAAGTGAAGCTGCTGTAATTTATCATCATCAGTTGTTTCATAGTAGCATAAACCATACTCATGAGGCGAGCTTCGTTCAAATTAATTTAAAACCGCCATAAGTGAAAAGTGAGCAGCTTCTTTGTGTTTCCTGGGAGATTGCATGATATGACTAGACTACAAACAGGTTTATTCACGATAAGCTGGCAAGCTAGCAAATTGTATATTCTGAAAGCTATTTGTTCTACAAGCTGTTCTGGAAAAAAACAAATCAAATTAAGCTTTTTCTGCCAGGCAAAGTCATTTCAGGTGGCTGGCTGGGGTGCTAATTTTCAGGAACACTGTGACCCTGTAGGGAATTGTGCTACAGTAAAAGCCATCTGGTTAGATGCTCCCCAGGGCTCTGTAAAGTATCGCATTCTTGGTGATTGCCCTGCAACTCCAGAAAACCTTCCCAAAATACACCTGCTTTGAAGTGTTTTTTTGGATCCATAAGTGCACACAGCAGGAATGAGGACTGGCATAGAACATGATGGCTCAAAGTTATCCAGGGTGATAAAACAAAAAGGGATTGTGAGTTGTTCCAGAAGGATCTCTCCAAACAGGCTGAATGGGAATCAAAATGGCAGCTGTTGTTCCATCTAAGCACTGAAGCAAGATCCTGGAGTCATGGTATTTTATAATGATTTTATAATGAATTGATTTTAGAATGCTGTATTATTTCACTGTTGTTAGCCGCTCTGAGCCCGGCTTTGGCTGGGGAGGGCAGGATATAAATAAATTTTATTATTATTATTATTATTATTATTATTAACCTGTTGTCGGGGCTTTTGTTCAGGGGAAACTCATCGGAACCCAATTTCGGCACCTCTCAGGTGGGTGCTATTGCCATTCTAAAAGAAAGGGGGAGGTGCTCATGGTGAGTTCCAGAGTTTTCTAGAAAAATAGCCCTGCCTGCTGTGCCCTTTCCCAAAGAACAAGACCTGGCCTTGGTAATTCATATGTCACAACCAAACTAGGTCGCTCAAATGTGTCATGAGGTTTATCAATGAAACAGTGTGCACATTTAGCTCCCATTCATCGATCAATGCATATGTATGCATGAACCAGCCCATGATGAAAAACCAACATGTGAAAAGCTCACACATGATGTTCTATCTGCCTGGACGCACTGTGGAAACATATAATGTCAGCTAAGAACTTTCAAATCTGATGCGTCCTGGAAATATTCAAAGGGATTATGAAGGTTATTAAGAAGTCAACTCATGCATGACTTAACACAGTAATTCTAAGCAGCCTTATATTGATGTGTGTTCTCTGAAGTCAGAGAATTTTAGATTGCAATCTAAGATACCACAAGTTCTTTGGAGTTTCTTCCTTGCTTGTAAGCCTAAAGCAGCAATACTATACCTATTTATCTGAAAGTATTGAATTCAATAGGGTTTATTGTTGGGTGGGATTGCATTCTAGTAGGTGTTAGGCACCATCTATGCAACATTTTCATATAATTTTCTCATCTACCATAGATCCATATTCCACAATTGTTCGCAAGCCTCCATTTCTATCCTGTGACCAATATCTATTGCCCAGTGTATCATGGAAGATTTCACTTGTTCGTCTTTTGTCTCCCAGGACTCATGCCTGGCCAGGATGCAGGCAGTTCTGATCCCATTATCCCCAAAAGAAAAGCTTCTGGGGTGGTTGTTGTTGTTGTTTGTTTGTTTTTTACAAATGTTATGTTAAACATATTTTTCTGTTCATTATATATAATTTCCCAGTAAGTTTTAACCTTATTGCAAGACCACAAAACATGGAAAAAGGTACCTTTTTTCTCTTTCCATTTCCAACACATATTTGATTTGCATTTATTCATTTTTACCATTCTACTAGTGTTAGGCACCATCTATTAAACATTTTCATGTAATCTTCTCTTCTACAATAGCATGCTGTAAATCTTATATCCATATTCCACAATTGTTTGCATGCCTCCATTTCTAGATTGGCCAGGGCACAGGTGTGGCCAGGATGCATGACTTTCCCCAAAGAATAACAGGAACTGTAGTTTTTTTAAAGGTGTTGGGAATTGTAGCTAAGTGAGGTGAAAACTACAGGCCTCAGAGTTCTTTAGCGGAAGTCATGCACTTCAAATGTGAATTGAAAGTATGGTGTGGATTTGCCCTGTGTTTAATTTTTTTAACTGGTTTCTTCACGATCTGATATCACAAGGAGACACTACATGGTATTTTTAGGCAGCTATTTTGTCTTTAAACTTTTAATGCCCTGCTTTTATGCTATCTGATCCCATGTCTATATACTACAATGATTTATTTTCTGAAGGGCTCTTTTCTTTTCCTGAATACATATTCAGCATGAATAGTTGGAAGCCATTTCTGAGAAGTCATCCCAGAGCTAGGAAAGCAAAACCAAGTAACTGAACAAAGCCTGTAACTCTTTTGGAAAACTTACATTCTTACTCAGCAAGATTTTGCGTCTCTCCTCTCGAGAAGACCCCATAGGCATGGCACCTAATAAGTCACCACCGTTATATACTACCCTTTCCCCTTTGAGTGCACAAAATTTCCCAAGTGTAATGAATATGAGTCTCCCAGGGGGAAAGGGCACAATAGTAAATTACTTCTGTGTATCCATTAAGCATTTCCATGCAAGTAATCAGATTTATAACGGTATCTATTCAGAACATTTAATGAAGACTGCAAAGACCTGCAAAATATTTCATACAAACAATGCTGGTGACCTAGCGTGTAACCTTTACATTTATGGGTTTGTAATAGCAAAATAATAATGCAGTATGTACTTGAGAAATTAGGTCTTTGTTGGGTAGTTTTACTGGCTTGGGGGAGGGAATAGAAGGGGCAACCAATTAACAGCGCAACAAAGGATCAGGTGCTCAACAAGCATCTGTCAGAATGTTGACAGCTCTGGAGTTAATCACCAGTTTGCAGCATGTTTTATAACAGCCTTGAACACTTTCCCCTTGCATGCCATTGATAAATGAGAGCGCAATAAATTCCAGCTCTGCATGCTTTTCTTGATCTAATTAACCTCTACTGTGCCAACCTGGGTTTGACTATAGAAAACTTAAATTAGGGGGAGGCAGGGGAGACCCATAAAAAACACTTTACTCCCTGGGGGAAAAAAATGTTGATGGAGGAGATCCAACATAGTTGTTTATTGGGAAAATAGAGTGAATTACTCTTCCAGCACTTGTTCATTGTGAAGAAACATCCTAATGTATGCCCAAGTGAGAAAATAAAATAATCTATAGACTTTTTACTAGCTTTTCTTAGACACACTAAAAATATGGATGTCTGTGTTCATTTAGAGCACAAGATGGCAAATCGTAGAGTAGTCAGCAATAATTCTCCTTAAATCCTAAATTATGTTCTAAACAGATGAGGGAGGAGGCATAAATAGCCATCCTGGTTAGACATCCTGATTTACTTCAGGTCAACAGATGCCAAAGGTTTCAATGCATATTACATAGGTGTTTGGAGTAGCCACTGTTTATCTCTCACTACGGTGAAGAGGGGACTTTTAGTTCTTCCATCTCTTCTTGTCTTTTAAGAAGCTGACAATAGATGAAATTATATTGCCATCGTTGTTTCACAATGACCATCATTTCATTTAAGAACTTGTGCTGCCGCCAAAAGTCATGTTTCTGAAATTCAAACAAATGATTAAGAGCCTAAACCAACTTCATTGAAACTATAGAGGGAAACTGGATTTCTCTTGATGAAAGCCAAGTTAAAATATTCTGTATATCTTTGCTTTTGCTCTTAACTTCAATCCTTACCAAATTGTTTTGGTGCACGAATTGGGTTTGTGCTGGACTAGAATTTCTATGATCACTTCTGGATCATTTTGTAGTTGGTGGATCTTCAAATGGGGTCACCAGAGAAAAGAAACAGCCCCATTCCTATACTACAATATGCAGATACTGGGCAACTGTGATATTGTCATACCTCTAGGAACATAACTCTGCTGTATGCCAGACAACCAGTTTTATAGAGACTCTAGGTGTAACAAGATATTCAGTAATTCCTCCTTAAATGTGCATTTTCACTTGGAAAAGAGAAATCTTGCTTAGTGTGAAAAAGAACAAAAGCAAACAGTTCAGAGGAACTGCTGGTACACTTGCTAGCACTCTCCTGAAGTGATATCTTCCATCAGTTACACAAATGGGGGGGGGGGAGAAGCTGTGTACTTCTATATCAGACCACAGCTGTTGCTGTGTTTTGTTTTGTTTTTGAACAACTTTAAAAATGCATCTGGAGAGGGGCAGAAAGGTAAAATGCTTGGGATTGTAAAATCACATGTTCTGATATTAAGGAGCACAATGTGCCTTTGATCCACGCATACATCTGTCCTTGATATGGTACAACTGGATTTCTATGAAAGCGCTTAGGGCAGAATAGAACACTGGGGGCCTGTCTCGTAGTTATACTAAGTGCTTTGGAGAGCTCTCTGGACCTCTCAGTTACAAGCACTTTTAACCTCCCCCTCCTTTTAGCCTTGCCAGTGAAGTACAATGTGATGTTAGTGTGGTTAGTGTAAATAAAAGTTCAGAGTTTCAGAATTCACTTTATTTTCTTTAGGTGGTAGAGCATTTTACCCTGATCAGTACGATCTGGGTTCATGCCCCATACCTGTCGTGACACTCACCGACCAGCTTTGAGCTAAGCCACAATCTCCCTCCCGGGGTTATTTATTGTGCGAATAAAATGAGATGGCCACATATCAGCAACCCCAAGCTCCCTCTTGGAAATGCAGGATACAAATGTTGTAAGTAAATAAATGTTCTTCAGCCTGTTAAAAATACAAAAAGTGAAGGTTGCTTATGAAAGCTCTGTGGGTTTTTGGTTTGTTTTTTGTTTTAATTAACATAAGCAGAATGTATATTCTCAACTATATCAACATGAAGGCAAACACCAATATATGAAATCTGAACGTAGCTGGTGATATATTTAGCTAGTTTATAACCTGATGCTGATCTTTGCTTCAATCCTATGACAAGCCTCTCTGGAGAGACCACATAAGTTAATGTTATAAGCAGAGACCACAGTGGCAGGACTGTGAAAGACATACGGTCAAGTTTTGCTTGAAGGTAGTCTGAGGTAATATCACAAAGCTTAGTGGGATTGCTCTGGTTATCTTCTGTTGTAAACAAGAGCTAAATTTGGCTCACATTGCTTAAGCAATCTTTGACACTCCATTACTTTTCAATAGCATTGTTTCTTTTAAGCTGAAAGGTCCCAAAAGATGGTATATATTAGCTGTTTTCTAACAATGTCAGTAGTCTCTCCTGTTCTCCCCCTTCTCCATGATCCAATATTTTCTGTAGCAGAAACAAAGGGCTAATTTTCAATTTAATTTTTGTACTTTGTTACATATATGTACAAAAATAGGTAAGTCTTTTTCAAGCTTAATACTTTTATTTGATGTGAACATAAAGTCAAAGTTGGCCCTCAGATACTTCCTGATAGCAGTTTTCTTTATAAATAAGTCATTTAAGACCGAAACCCACAGGGTGACTTCACTATATTACTCAGATGTGGAGAATATTTAGTTTTGAAGAATATTTTTAGTTTTTACAGGGTGAACTGAAATGCTATTTGTCCTGATATGGTCAATAACCCTGTGAGGATACCTTCAGACCCATGGAAATTGATGTGGTAAAAATAATAACAGGTGATATCATAATTTCAAAAGGTAACATGAAATTTGGATCTGACTGTAAAATACTGAAAGGTCATGTGATGCCTTCTCATTTCTCTCAATTTCCACATGTATCATGAAAATTTATTAACATTATCATGTATATTTCTCTCAATAAACACATTTTTCAAGCAATTTCCCTAAAACAATGTACTTTTGTAAGTTATTTTCAGTAATAAATGCGCTTTAATGCACTCTTTCCTCTAATGTAAACATTTTTGTGTATATTATTTGGTTGTACAATTGCATTGCAAAATTCGGAGAAGTGCAAATTTTGAATGATGGTTCTGTTTCAATCCATGTGTCATTTTGCAATGTGCAAATAGGAAGGTGTATATTAAAATGTGAACCAAGCTAAGTTTCTCCCCTATCCATAACCATAGTTGAAGTTCCTGCCTTGGTTTTGGTAGGTTATTACGGAAAGACCCAGAAAAGTAATTCTTATTCCTTGCTTACATTTTCCCTGGCCTGAAGTCCACTCTAGTTCTTCTCATGCTAAATGCTAAGGCTTGTACCTAGTGCAGTGCTAAGTAAGTATATTATCAATTCAAGAAGTTCTACTTGCACAGTGGGACTTCTTCTTTTCCTCCCCCAGTGCATGTCCTCCTCAGATCTCCTCCAGAGGGTTTGCAAAAACCCCAGAACATATTTATGGGGTACATGGTAGGAGAGAAGACGGGGAGGGTCCCATTGTGCAAGTGGGAATACTTATGGTGACAGGGCCTTTCTTGGTGTATCATTTAATACAGGCCTAAAGTTGTCATCAAATTTTGCTCAAAGCTTGGCAAATGACTTTTGAGAGACAGTTTGCTATGACTAGCAAATTTTCCATACAGGAGTTTCACATGTTCCCTTAGGAACTATTGATGAAGTCTTTCTACTCTCTGTAAGCATGAGCAAAACCGATCTAGCTGGTGTCTTTCTTTCTTTTTAATAACAGTAGTCTGATAATCAAAATACTTACTATTTGTTGATGGAAGATATCTTTTGGGCATTTTTCTGATACCTGCTTTTGTGTGTTGCCAAACAGGATTTCCTAAACTATCAGAGCCCAAGTGTGGAAAGCAGGAAGGAAAATGCATTCTTTCCCCTCCTTTTTTTTTTTTGCAAATGCCTAATTTAAGAATTGGTTGTTTTATTTACCACATGTTGACAGGAGGGTATCAGGTTCTGATAGATTTAATTTTTTACACAGAGGCTGTCTGCATTGGATGCAAAATCAAATTACACCTTTTCCTGTTAGATTTCAACATCTGCTTCAGTGTAGATTGATTGGGGAAAGGCAGGCCATCAAAGGGCCCTTTGTCTCCATTTGACTGGGTGAAACAGCTGACAAGTGGCCTTCAGATTCAGCTGCAGGGCAGCAGCATGATGGGATTTTGACAGTTGACTTCATTATAGCCTTTAGGATACACTGTGGAATGGATTTGTCTCTTAATTGAGCAGAGCCCAGGAACAGCACAGAGGGGAGGGATCAAGGGAGAAGGAAATGGGGCTGAAGCTTGTCAAAAGAAATAGTAATAAAAAAAACCCAGGAAAAGATGAGCCTCCTACAACTGTGGCGTGCATATATTTCTCTATTTCCACTTTAGAAGTTTCCCTGATGAATAGGAAGTTCCAGGGGAAAACTTAAGTAGGACAGTTTACTTGTGAAGAGTGTGCACCAGATGTCTTAAAAAAATAAACCATTTATACAATTGTATGGGTTGAGCATATAAGAAGCAAACATTGATGCGGGCAGGACTTGTCCTGCCCAGTCTCTATTGGGTCTCCAAGTGGTGGTGGCCAAGGCAGCAGGGTCTTTTGTTTTCCAGCTTAAGCTCGTTTGCCAGCTGTGCCCTTTGCTGGAGGAAGTGGACCCGGCCACAGTCATCCATTCCCTGGCAATACATTGGGGGGGGGCAGACCTCTGCAGTAATTGCTAAATGGGGCTTTCTTTGAAGAGGAATCAGATACTTCCATTGCTCCAAAATGTAGTTCCCAGGGTATATTTGCTGGAGCTTGCCAAATCATAGAATCCCACTATGTTTCCAAGCACAATTCAAAGTGTTGGTGCTGATGATTAAAGCCCTAATGGCCTCAGCCCAGTCTACCTGAAGGAGCATCTCCACCCCCATCATTCAGCCCGGACACTGAGGTCCAGCGCTGAGGGCCTTCTGGTGGTTCCTTCACTGCGAGAAGTGAAGTTACAGGGAACCAGGCAGAGGGCCTTCTCGGTAGTGATGACCGCCCTGTGGAATGCCCTCCCATCAGAAGTCAAAGAAATAAACAACTATCTGACTTTTAGAAGACATCTGAAGGCAGCCCTGTTTAGGGAAGTTTTTAATGTTTGATGTTTTATTGCTTTATTATTATTATTATTAATAATAATATGTTGGGAGCCACCCAGATGGGAGAGGAATAAAGTTTTTGTTGTTGTTAAATTTATAATCTGCCCTTCCTCACAAGCAAACAACAAGTATTAAAACAATTTTAAAAGATCTTAAAAACAATTCCAATACAGATGCAGGCTGAGAAAATTCTCAACTTAAAAGGCTTGTTGGAAGAAAAAAAGTCTTCAATAGATGTCAAAAAGGCTATGGAAGTGGACCATTGTCAGGAGCGGCCTGTTCTGTTTCCCCACCTGAGGCAAAATGGGAATTGATGCCTCCTGGCCTCTGCCACACCCCAGTTTTGTCATTGCTGTACCCCACTCTCACCAAACCTGGCAGAAGGCAGGTCAGTCCTCAAAGAGTTGCCACTGACTTGGCTTCTCCATCCAGGGGGTTGGGAAGATGAGTGGCAAGAACGCCTCCCTCTTGGTGGTGGAAGCAGTGCAGTGGGTGGGTAGAGCACTCCCTCTTGCACTTCAGGCCCCTGAGGTGTGCGCTTCACTCTGCATCATGGGCAGGCAAGCATTGGCAAGTGTAGAAATCAGATGTTGGACTAAACAGACTTTTTAGCCTGATTCAGCAAAGCTCTTCTTAGGTTCTTAATCTGCCTATAAAAACCAGGAAGGTGTCACCAGAACTGGCCCATGGGAAATGGAGAAGGTTCCAGTTTTATCAGGTGAGACATTCAAAATACCAGCACATCATTTTACATCGTTTGAAAGACCTTTGGTAGTCTCCAAGTGAACTTTTTCATTTATGCGCTACCATAAACATTCAATAGACATATAACCAGATGACAGTGTAGTGGCTAATGAAGTTCACTCTAAGTTTGGGGGTAAGAAAATTTCATTCCCTTCATATGAGTATGCAGGGTGTAATTTAAGTAATGTGAAAATACTTTATGAGGACTATTGAAGTTATTACCTGCTTAACCAGGGGACTCCTTAGCAGGAAAACTGAAGTTTGATTGTATCAAACTGATCACTCATAAGCCTGTTACTAGAACAAATGCATGTCATTCTGTTGCCCACCATTAGTTCAAAAGAGGGGAAATGAGAATAGCAAACCTTTACTTGGAGGGAGAATTCATAAGATTTTAATCAAGTAGAACATTGAGGCATTTGATATCTGAAATGCGTAAACACTGGAGGCAGATAAAGTATAATGATATTCTTTTGATAGAATCTGAAGTGGGAAGGCATCTTGATGAGCCAAGGTCCTCAAGTCAACTGAAAGATGAAACAGGACTAGCAGTCGGCTGTTTCCTCATTGTCAATCACTTCTAAAAATGGCAGGTTCAAACCCATAACTTAGTTAGGAACCAAGGTCTAAAAATCTGATAACATCCAGATACTATAGAGCAGTCTCTCATGCAACAAGCACAGACTGCAAACCTAGCCATGTCTACTCAGAAGTAAGTCCTACTGTGTTAAATGGGACTTACTCCCAGGTAAGTGGGCTTACAATTGCAGCATCAGTCTCCCTCCCTATAAAGGTTGCAGACAAGGCAGGATCTTAACACATAATGAGCAGTAAACATTGTTTAACTTATGAGCTAATCATTATAAGAGAAAGTGGGACTGGAATGAAAATAACTGGAGCTGGACCTTCCAGCTTCCATGTGTGCACCATGTGGTGAGTATCTCCCTTAATGCTCTCCCAGTTCATAAATATGTGATCAAAGTAATAACATATACATGTGAGCTGCCCTCAAGCAGTGACCCTCTCCTTATGCCTCCTTTCCTCATCTGTATCCCCCAGGCACTTGGCAAATGTCAAATATAGTTAAAGTGGAACATATTCATGCATCTCATTAACATGCTGCATAATTACCAAACAAGTGATATTTGCCGAATTCTGACATGCTGGTTTCAAGGCCTTCTCAAGTCGCACAACATTAGTGAAGACATGTTCTAAAAGAGTTTTTAGAATGATGAATACTGCATCATCACAGATAAGTTTCAAATCTGGGGTGGTGGGAGGGCCAGTCACTGATTCTGTAGGGTTCGATTTATGTAGCAAATATTATTTGAGCTGTTGGGAGAAAGCTGTTTTTCAAACAAACAAACAAGAACAAATAAACATTTTGTATACAGTGTCCAACATGGTGAGGACTTAACACTTTGGAGCTGGCTTATAACAGAAGTAGAGTGATGTTCTATTGGATCCAAAGCCCATCTAGACCAGGATTCTTGTTAGTAGTAGCCATCTGATGCTTCTGGAAAGTCTGCAGTCGGAGCAAGAAGTCAGCAGCCTTTGCCCCTTCTTTGCTTTAGCACCTGAAGTTCACAGAGACAGTACATCACCATCACCATTACCATGAAAGGCAAGGAATGAACATAAAGCAGAAAACATTTACAGGCCTTGCTTTGATTGTCAAAAGGTACATACTTACAAGGCAAAGTTGTGATTGTGTGATCCTCTCTTGGAAGTTCACTGGTCAGTCGTTAAAGACACTATGGTACCTCCAGTTAGTGATATGACTTTGGACAGTCAAAGTTGACCTTCTGGAATGTTAATCCATATTGTTCAAGTGGATGACCAAGATGCCAATCTGAGACTGAGTACACAGAAATAAGCAGTGCTACAGCATCAGCTTGAGCTGAAGCATCCTCTATATGATGATGGAATATTAAGTGCCTAGAGTAAATTGAATGATACAGAGATTGCTTCACATCTTTTGTGGGCAAAACGTGCACTCTGCAGGTTTCTCCCGTAGTATTAAGAATGTCTTGCTTTCAGCAAGGAAAATTGTCTAAAGATTTGTGTCACAAACCAAGAGGAGCATATGAAGAGCGGAAGACGCCAGGTGATTTGTGTGCCTTTTCAGTCTGCTGGGCAGGACTACAATAATGAGGATTTAGGTCCCAGATTTTGGGACCTACTTCCCAGACCCATTTTGGATCATCATACAGGAGGCAGAGGAGACAAATGGAATCCAGGAAGGAGACTTTAGAAATCACTTTTGGATTCTACCTGATTTCATTTTGCAGGAAACACGGAGATTGCAAAAAGCCCAGCTCCCTTTTCATTCCTACAGTGAGGAGTTTGCTCCCCCCCTCTGAACTTAAAACCACAACTCCCTCATTACTATTCTTTGAATGTCAGACATCTATCATGTCTGTGACATTCTGAGTCTCATGACTTAAGGCTGGTCAGTGAACCTTGCCTTGGGGTGTGTTGAAAGGAATGGGTGGGCAGGCAGGCAGGCACTGCTAAAAGACACATCACTTTCAGTGCAGATCAGTGGCCATCTGTGGAATAGGAATCCCGATGCTGATGCTGGCAGAAGCTCTTTCCATTTGGGTTTGGCTTTCTGTGCACTGAATGCTTTTTGTTCTGACTCATTGTACCAGTCTGCCTCAGTGCTTTCAGAGCCAGAGTTTTCATTTTCATACATTTTAAGATTTTTTTAAAAAAATTTTTTACAAAAAACCTCCACTGCTTTGGGGATGAGGCACCCAGAATTAGAGAAAACAGTTTCCACAAGAAGAGGAGGGATGTATGATATATTCAATTGCTTGCATGTAATTTTCAGAGCAACCAAAAGGTCTGCAGGCAGTGCAGCAAATTCTTGGAAATGGCAGTATTGGACTTAAAGATTAGGGTCTAATTCCCTTTTTCATTTAAAATTCCTGAAATAAGGGCTCCTTCTCATAAATGTATACTTTAAAATATGGCAAAAAGCATGCATTGTTGCAGCTCAATTTTGGGGGAATATATTCAGTGTAAACTTGGATTTGTTATTGTGTTGATTTATGGTAAATACCATCTTCTCAAATATGGAGAGGGGGAGGCAGAAACTTACAGAGACACAACCCATGTCTCTTAACTAGCATGACTTGATAATACATAGACCTTTTTGTTTTTCTGTTTTTAATCAAGACTCCTTTCTATTTAGAAGTGTGAAGCTCCCCTGAGAAATTTCACCAGTCTTTTAACTTTCACTGACATTTTTACAGATGTTTTACTTAAGTAGGATTCAGCTCAAATTTCACTTCAAGCAAAATTGGGTGGCCACTTATCACTGAGAAAGCCCACATGTCTGAGAACTTTTGCTAATTTTGCATAACTTTCTTTGACTTCTCTTGAAAGCCCTGCACACTGCATTGCTGAGCATGACAGGACCCTCCAGACTCACATTGAGGGATGAGGGAAGAATTTGATTCAGTCTGATGATTGTATCAAATTGGCCCTTTCCAAAACTTTATGAGAACTGAAACACAGTCATCCTTCAAAATTTGCACTCATCTGAATTTTGCGATGCACTTCTCTAACAGGGGATATGTAGTCAAAATGGCCATTGACACCAGTCTTCATTTCTCTGGGCTGTTTCAAACACATGTGGGCTTCATTTAGGAGGGGAAGAAAAAGAAGAAGAGTTTGGATTTGATATCCCGCCTTTCACTCCCCTTCAGGAGTCTCAAAGCGGCTAACAATCTCCTTTCCCTTCCTCCCCCACAACAAACACTCTGTGAGGTGAGTGGGGCTGAGAGACTTCACAGAAGTGTGACTGGCCCAAGGTCACCCAGCAGCTGCATGTGGAGGAGCGGAGACGCGAACCCGGTTACCCAGATTACGTGACTACCGCTCTTAACCACTACACCACACTGGCTCTCCAGTGGCTCTCCCAATTTTCCAGACCACATGAATTATTCCTCAAGCACATCTGTATCTCTTGTTATTTTAGGAGGCATATGAAATAACTGCAACATAAGATCTTAAAACACACTGCTTTTTGCCATCTTGACTATCTCTACGTCAAATCTTTGAAGTTTGCTGTGAATCTGAGCCCCTGCTGAATTTCTACACACACAAACAGCACCTCTGCAGACATGACACAGCTGTGGGGGAAAACAGAAGCAGACTGCTGTATACATTTTGTGTAAATTATTTTTGTATCTTTCTCTCAGGCTGTGTCAGGAATGCTGCTTGCTCAAATCTGGCTATGCACGAAGGATGGGATGAAGACTAAGGTGCTGCACTGGGCCACGGAAGAGAACTATGACAACATTGCTCTTCTTCATTCAGTGAAGAGGCAAAAGCTATTTCCACTGAATTAGGAATAAAAACTAGGGCGCCTAATACTCTGTTCTCATAATATAATTCAAGTAGGGACAAAAATGGAAAATGACATAATGAAGGCTCTTATCTCAAGATCTGCAATTTGGTTTTAAAGGCAAAAAGGTTCATTTTCTCCTTTGCTGCAAGTATAAAGTATCTATCCTTTCCCTGTTCACTTGCCCTTCACATTACATTTTCTCCCCAGTTCCCAGCAATCAGTGCATCTTTTGATTTTTCTCAAGTACAGACTAGTAGCAACAGTCGGAGAGGAGGCTGCACGTGTGTGTTCGGCCAATATTTTTTTAGTCTTGTGACAATTTTTGGTCAATTGGCATCCATTTAGAATATCTCTTAGGTGTACTGAATTTGAAATAGGTTCATGATAATGAAAACAGAAAACAGGAGAGGTGGCATCAGGCCAATCTAATGTGTACCCTTCTTTACACATGTGTAACTGTAGGTGTGTACTCATTATTCTTCAATGAAGATATGAGGGATATAATTCAATTTTAATAGTGATGTGATATAGTTCATTGAGGGTTGTTTTTTTTTAAAAAAAAAAATGTAGGTGTCCAGTCACCATCATTCCTTTTCCTACCAATTCATTACTCTGGTTTGCCTTGTGTGCCATTTTTAAATGCAAGTCACACCCTTGGAAATAAAATGAAGGCATTACAGCTTTTCTTAAAGTTAATGACTAGATACGTAATTGAAAGATGCAATGAACAATGCTCCCTGATTCAGACTAATAAAATTTGCCAACTGATTAAATTTTTTTTTTTTAAGAGCATGCATAGGGAATTATCTCCACACCCACCCCACCGACCAAATTTGCCTGGTGGTTGGTGCTACCCACATGTCAATCACCTGATATTACAACGACATCACATACAGATAGATCCCAAGGTGGAGCCTTCCTGTGCTAAAGGTGAGGTGGAGTGGCCTATCTGAATGCAGCCCTAGGTTAAAAACTTCTTGCACACAAAACAGGTCAGAATCCAACCTGCCACAGACCTCTCAGTTTCATCAGGATTTGGCATTGTTTGGCAGCCTTAGATAGAAAAGGAAGAGGTAGGAGAAGCAGCAATGGTGGGGATTAAAGGTGCTACTTAGGGATGGAGGATGGAGGTCCTACACTTGTGACTCTAGATGTCAGAGATGGAAAGGGAAGAAGAAGAAGAAGAGGAGGAGGAGGAGGAGGAGGAGGAGGAGGAGGAGGAGGAGGAGGAGTTTGGATTTGATACCCTGCTTTATCACTACCCAAAGGAGTCTCAAAGCAGCTAATATTCTCCTTTTCCCTTCCTCCCCCACAACAAACACTCTGTGAGGTGAGTGAGGCTGAGAGACTTCAAAGAAGTGTGACTGGCCCAAGGTCACCCAGCAGCTGCATGTGGAGGGGTGGAGACGCGAACCTGGTTCACCAGATTACGAGTCTACCGCTCTTAACCACTACACCACACTGGCTCTCTGCCAGCTCTGCCCACCACCTCTCTTGTAGAGGTTAGAGCTTCATTGAGGGGGGGGGGACTCTGAACCACAGTGGGAAGGGCTGGGCAGGAGGAGGTGGCAGTAGAGCTGGAGTACATAGAGTTATCACCAACAACCAAGTACTACATCTGTAGGTGGGATCAGACATGCTAGCTCAGATGGAGTGCATGTTTACTCATGCAGCAATCTCCTAAGGTGAGAGAGTGAGCTTGGCCTCCCGGGGTGGGGCAGGGGGAGGGTGATGGAAGGGATATCTTTGTCACTTCCATTCCATTCTACATCTGTTGCCTTGTTTGTGTACCTTGGAATCTTGACTTCCGGACCCAGTTCTTGCTGCTGAGCCTGAGCCATTATTAGCTTGAATAACTCTCCCATCCCTGTTCTCAGATAAGAGCTGCTGTCATAGTGCTTAGGGATGGGTGCATGATAAGATCAGTGCTCCCTAACTAGCTACTTTTCTGAATCTAAGGACGTGCCCTCTCCCTCTCCCTCTCCCAATGCATATTCACCATTTCCTTCTAAAAGAATAAGAGAAATTATTTCTAGGAGAAGCCTTGGTACCTACATTTTTGTATAGGCTGTATGTGTGCATATTCTTTTTTAAAATTAGTTTTTATTAGAGATTTTCTTGTGTTACAAAACAAACAAACAGGGAGAAGTACACATATCATCTCCATTTTTTATTTATAGGGTCTTTCCCACAGTTTGTTTACATTTTGTGTGAGACACTATCATTCTACATATCATTCAGTTGGGTGCAGGGTCGTAGTTAGGGGGTGGTGACGTGGGCCCCCACCAGGGGTGCAGGCAATAAGGGGGGCACAAAATCAGCTTAAAAATATGTCCATAAATATAAATACTGATTATTGCCTCATAAGAAATAGTTTTAAATAGAAAGGGAACTGAGTGGGTGGAATGGGGGTGGAAGAGAGGTAGAAAGAAGATCTAATTTGTCTGCAATTTGAATAGTTCTGCCAGGGGCGCAAGATCACCTAGCTATGGCTCTGGTTGGGGGAAACAGAGGGGAGAGGAAGAGGGAGGGAGAAAGGTGGGAATGGAATGTTGTTTTGTTCTATGGCATAGTGTTTGTGTAGGTAGGGTATATTCTTATACTCAGTGGCGTCGCAATGGGGGGGCATAGGGGGCGGTACGCCCCGGGTTCCATGTCTGCGGGGGTGACAAGAAGTCACCCCACAGGGGCTCGTGGCAGTGCGAGCAGCCATCTCGCTGCCGCAGCCACCTTTGAAGGATCCTCGGTTCACGGCTGCAAGCAGAGGATCCCGGCGCCAGCGGCAAACCGCTATAAAGCGCATGTGTAGCGTCACTATGTACAGTGCATGTGTGCGACACCAGCCTCAGGTGTCACAGCGTCTTCCTTCACCCCTGTTTATATTATATACTACAGTGGTACCTTGGGTTAAGTACTTAATTTGTTCCGGAGGTCCGTACTTAACCTGAAACTGTTCTTAACCTGAAGCACCACTTTAGCTAATGGGGCTTCCTGCTGCTGCCATGCCACTGGAGCACAATTTCTGTTCTCATCCTGAAGCAAAGTTCTTAACCTGAAGCTATATTTCTGGGTTAGCGGAGTGTGTAACCTGAAGCATATGTAACCTGAAGCGTATGTACCCTGAGGTACCACTGTATAGTATATGCATTTTCAGACGAACCAGAGATTATCTTAAAGTGTCTATTAGTATTTCAAGGATAGGCCCATCCCTGTTTGGTGCACCTGTGGGGAGAGAAGAAAGGGAATTCAGCAGAAATAGCAGCAGGTGGCCAGTGTACCACAATGCATGTGGCATTTGTCAGAGAGATACTGCTAAGGGACACACGTTTGATGATGACTAAAGCCTTTATTGAAGTTCATTGCTAAGTCAGACAACTTAGACATAGTCCACACCAAAGGCTGTGACTTGTTGACCCAGGGTGATTAATGCACATCAATTATGGCACCAATGGTACACAAATAAGCATTGGGGTAAGTCTTCCAGCTGACCTCTGTAGACACCAGTGGCCAAAAGGCATCTGTTCAGTGAGAGAATAAGCAATACCCAAAACCTTGGCCTGTCAGTCAAACATCTTAAACACTAGACTGCTGAATTTATAATGTAATCTTTGGCTGCAACTCCTTAAAGTGGCTGTGACTCAACAAGGCAAAACATTGCCACATTATAGTTTATAATTATTGGTATATTGAAAGTGTCAATTAATTTTTTGGGAAACCTACAGTTTTAGAGGAGTCTTCATAAAGGCAACCTCATGCCTGTTTCCTCAGAAGTAACCCTTGCTTGGAGCCTTACTGCAACTCATAATACAGGACAAAAAGCTTAAATTTTAAGTTGGATGAAAGAAGATGGTGCTGATGTCTGCTGAGATTGACAAATGTGAAGGTTTTGAATGGATGGTGCTTTGTTCAATGGGACTTTCTCTCTTGTAAATGTGATGAGGATTGAAGCCTTACTGAAACTCGTAATACACTGATGTCTGCTGAGATTGAGAACAGCAGTGTTACAAATGTAAAGGTTTTGAATGGACGGATGCAGCACTGGGAACCACTGCTTAATTGGAGAGACAGCTCAAGCTCCTTTCAGCAGGTGTTACTTGGGGTTGGAGGCAGAGACCCTTGATCCAACAGACAGTTGGAGCCAACCAACATTTTCTTTGACTATGACCAACCAGATGCCTGCAGAGAACCTTCAAGCAGGATCTCAGCACAAGAGCACGATCCTGTCCTGCTTAGAAGCATTACTGCCCTCAACCAGGGAGGCAGAGCAAAGCCATCATGAGAAGGACCCTCAGTTCTAGAAAACATGTTTGTTTACTCTCTCCACATACTGTATCTATAGTTGTTATACAACTTCACCATGTACCTTCAGTTGTTACCTAAAGGCCCCCCACCTCTTTTGCCTCTCCTATGAAGATGATTCTGCTAAGATATTACTTTTGAAGGTGACCAGAATTATACACAGTATTCTTAGCGGGGCTGCATCACCATAGAGTTACATAATAATGTTGTGATATTTTCTGTTTGCAGTCCCTTTCCTAATCATTCCTAGCATAGATTTTCCCCTCTCTCCTTTTCATTGCATTAGCACACTGATGAGCTGCCGTTCCAGTGGGAGATCTCTTTCCTGGGTAGCCACAGCCAGTTCTTCTGACGCCATCAGCATATAAAGCGAAGTTGGGATTTGTTGTTGCTGTCACAGTGTACTTCACTTATTTAAACTGAATCTCATCCGCCATTGTGCAGCCTTCTCGCCAAATTCAGAAAGGTCTTCTTTCAAGATCTCCATAGATGAATTTAAAACATAGTGCTCCTATCCTGAACAGTTTGTAAGAAACAGCATTCTCTCCCCAACCCCCATCCCGCAACCTCACCCTAGGCCCTTTACAAAATAATAAACCGAACCTACATTTCCCTATGCGCCCACTGTGTGGGGGGGAGAGGGTCTTTCCTGACCCACTGTATTAAAAGTTTAAATCCCTGGGCAACACACTTGTTTACAAATGCCAATTACCAACATAGATTTCACCCAGGCACAAGGCAAAAACAACGTTTAGCATTACAAGAATTTGCTTTGGTGAGGAAGCATTGCATAAAAATAAAAGCTAACTGGCTGCTAGTTTTGAGTTTGGAAATGGTTTCTAAAACCAGGCACCTGAGGTTTGCCTGAAGTATTATATGGGTGCTTTCATTTCCCCCAAATGTGGGGTGGAGGGGGGGAGAAGTTCATATCTGGCTCCCTTTCCCTTTCAGCCCTTTCTCTTTCTCCCTCCCTCCCCCCCCCATCTTTTTGAATAATGCAGTTGCTTTGAGTAGCCCAGACAGGCCTGAAGATTAGGGAGCCTGTTTGTGAAGCTGGGGGCCAGATGAATAGGAGCAGGAGGCTCCACTCCCCTGGAAAAACAAGGCTCTGGGAACTAGGCCAACTGTGAAGAGCATGTGCTAGGCAAAGCAGCAGGCCAGCCCATATGTCAGGCTGTGCCACAAAGACTTCTCTGCACATCTACCATGACAAACAGGATTACTGGAGACAATTAATCTGGCACACTTTATCAAAATCAAGCGCTGACCCCCCAACCTCTCCCCTCCGTGCGCAGCAGATGCCACGCTCCAGTTCAATGGAGCTCAAGTGCTCCCTTCCCTCCCTGCCCGACTGCTGAAAGGAATCCAAGGACTGAATAAGGCTGGCATGGACTAATTGCAAACACTGTCTGATGGTGACAGCCCTAATCAAATAAGATGAGCTCACCTTCTCCCCGCCTCCCCTTCCTCTGCACAGCCTCTTGTGCAAAGGCTGCCTGCAGCTCCCTTTCAGCTGCTCGCAGAAAGAGAAGGCCACCCCCTTCTGATGCCCACCCTCCTCGCCCTCCCCCCTCCCCAAGGCACCGCCGCCCCCCTCTCCCTCTCCCAGAGGTTGTTAGGAGGGGGTCGGCTCCACATGCCCATTTCATTTCTTATATTTCTAAGCCGCTTTTCACCGCACGAGTCACAAAGCGGCTCACATAGAATAAATAAGAAGAAAGTAGAACATTGCAACTGCAACATGAACCTTATAAAATAATTATCAAATCTGTACAGCGATTGCAAATCATCTGTAAAATAGCCACCTTCTGTAAAACACAGTTAGCAAAACACACACACACACACACACACACACACACACACACAGAGAGAGAGAGATGAGAGAGAAATATACATGCATATAACCCTTCCAGCCACCAGGTGGTGCTGCCCCATGTCCTTAGTACTTAGCTAAGGTTCTGTATCTTGCTTTGCTGCTATTCCATCTTGTCGGCTTTTGCGTTGTCTTGGAAACCTTCCTGTAAAGAGCAGTTCTGGGTTGGAGGCCTTTGCTGTCAGTTTAACTGCCAGGACTCTAATACACATATTAAGCCCTCAACAGCTTGGGACCAGTTCTCTTGAAGGATGACCTTGCTCCGTATGTGCCCACGCAACTGCTTCGATCTGCAGAACTGGCACTTTTACAAGCACCACATCATGCTTGTCCCACATTTGCAAGATGCCAGTTTTTCAATGTGGATTCTCTATAACACCCTGCCTGCTTATATTAGGCTGCCGCCTTTGTTGTACTGTTTTTGTTGCCTACTAAACACTTTTTTTAAAATAGGAGCGCCTACCTAGCCATGTAACATTATTATATACATTTGTGAAGTTTTTAAACAGTTGATTTTATCTACATTTGGATATTTTTATTATGTCTACAGTACTGTTCTTAGAATATGTTTTATTGCTCCTTTAATGACTTTCTTATACCATTTTATGTAAACCACTTATATAGATCTGTTTGAACAAGCGGTGTGTGTGTGTGTATTACTAAACGAATTTTTTAAAATTCTACACCAGTCTTACAACTGGTGTTAGCAGCTTCAAGGTGGCAAAAGGCTTAATGCCAGAGAAGAATTTTTCTAGCCACTTGGATGGACCCCAAATCGGTGAATGCCTGGCTAATCTTGATCTTTTGGCCTTCATGAATGTCTGGACTGATCAGAAAGCAGCACAGTCCTTGACAGTGTTTCCAGAGGGTGATGCCATCCTCCAGCTTCCCAGTGCAGATTGTGGTTCCTGAGAAGCATCTCTGAAAGCACTATAAAGACATTGTGATGGATGCTTGGCCTTTTGGAAACTCAGGAAGGAAAGACAAGAGAGGAGACCTCTGCATGCTTACATATGCAGTCTGAGAAGGCTGTGTAAAATAACTTACCATCCTCCTCCCTGGCCAACTGATAATTTAAGTGAGGCAGAACCTGCTTGACCAAATATCAAGCTGACGGTGCAGAGAGGGGCTTGTGCCTAGTGGCAAACAATGACAGAATCACATATTAAAAGCCAATTTATCTATGGATTACCCTTGGAGCTTCATAGCCTTTGGGTGAAAGGAGAAGCCATCTCAGATAAACCATTGTATGAAAAGTGCAGAATGTGGAAGCTGTGGCGGATGTTTCCTTAATGATGCCTGCTTTTAATTCCCAGCTCCAGAGCTTCTGCAGCCTTTGCAAGGAAGAACGGTGGTGCAGCATTTGGAGAAGGCTTAGTTACAAACAATAAGTAGTATTTGCGGAGGTGAAGGGGGACAGTTCCAAAAGAGAGTCCCTGGCCAAATGACATTTGTAAACTATGTGGAGGAAATGGTAACTGGAGACGGGATTGTCTGGACAGAGATATGGTGCATCAAGGAAATGAGAAGTCGCTGATGGAGAAAGGCCATCACTGGCAACCATAAGAACAGTCCATGTGAAGAGCTATCCAGGCAGCTGTGGCTGGTGGGGCAGGCAGAACAAAGTAGGGTGGGTTGGAGATGTTTTCCTGACTTCACAGTGCAGAGGTTGCAATGGAGAGGGAGAGGGGTGATGAGGTAAGCAGAATATGGGCACAGTGTCAAGATTGTCAAGTTTGCTTTGTGCCCCATCCCCACAAACTAGATGTGATTTAAACCCATAAAGTGCCTTCAACTGTGGGAGAAGTTATATGTTTGAATGGTGAATTTCTAAGTGCATGTCAAGAGACAATGGATAAAACCAATACCATTAGATGCACTGTTGGATAAGTGTTTAATGGTTATTGTATTTGTTTAAAACCAATAAAATTTGTTGTTGTTTTTAAAAAAGGGAGAAATCCAGGGATTCCTTGGTCACTGCGGTTTTTACAGAAGATTTGTAGAAGGTTTCTTACGGAGGGCTGCCCCATTGTATGAACAGCCTTGTGTGGGAAGGAGAGCACCAAGGAATGTTTGAGGTGCTGATGGTGAGTCTGCTTAATTCTGCAGCTCTTAAATTCCCATATCCTTCCTACCCATTTATTGTAACCTGTGATGCCTCAAAGGTTGCCTTGGGACTTGCGTTAGAACAAACGGGTGAGCAGGGAAGAAGCACACCAGTAGCTTCCAGCAGTCAGAAGTTAAATGAGAGAGAAACCAAATATTGAGTAACAGATCTGCAACGTTTGGCTTTTGTGGAGGCTCTCAGAACTTACTGAGCCTACTCACTGGATACAATATTCACAGTGTACACAGGCCACAGTGCTTTACAGTGGCTGCTTCTAAACCACAAACTGGAAGGTTGCCTCTGGAATTGGACCCACAAAGTCTCAGAATATCCACAAGATTCACAAGTCATCATTTCCAGGTTTAAGCTGGGCTGCCTACCTGCCAAAGTTCAAAGGATCTGAATCAGTTGACCAACAGTGTGCCCCTTTGAAGTCCATTTGCAGATGCTGTTTGACGTCAAACTTTCCCTGCAAATGGACTGACAGCAAGTCACCTCAGTTGACCTAGGGATGGTTAAGCCTCCATTGGTTCCTTTGTACTGCTACTATGATATCCATGTTAGTACTTTGCTGCATAACCGTAAATTCTTGTATGCTTCTGTCTGAGAGTATGAAAGTTCCCAAATCTTATAAAAAAAACCACACATAAGTGAAAATTCTTGTACATTTGTCAGCACTGAGTCATTGCTCCTTTATGTATGTTTAAATATATGCAGATGTAAAAATGCCTAAGCCTAGCATGGAAGCCAAGCTACTGTTGCTGGATTCAAAAACAGGATCCTAAAGAAAAGGATTGTTACATTGTGCAAAACATGCGCATCTTTTCAGTGCTGTACATTTGCATACCAGCATAAGGTGAGGCTGCACAGGCAGCTCTTTCAACTTATATTTTGTCACCTTTCAAAAATCACAAAGTTGCTAAAATAAATGGATGTACTCAGTGACATGCATAGCATATGGGTACTTTTCTTTCACTGCTTAACAACATGACTGCCAGAAGAGTCCTATATGTGCCAAGAATAAGGCTTGTTGTGTTCAATGAGCCTAGCAAGTGTGTGCATGGATCCTGCAGCCTGCACATTCATGGTTCCATTTGCAGTTATAGTCTCCCACATTGGGCAGGTTAAAGCCACGCAGTGCAATCTCACATTTTCAGAAGTTCTAGCCTTTGTTCACTCCCACATGAGCAACAAAGAAAAATAGGAGTCAAGAAAGGGACGTGGGTGGCGCTGTGGGCCTAGGACTTGCCGACCGCATGGTCAGTGGTTTGAATCCCCGCGACGGGGTGAGCTCCCATTGCTTGGTGCCTGCTCCTGCCCACCTAGCAGTTCAAAAGCACACATTGCAAGTAGATAAATAGGTACCGCTCCGGCGGGAAGGTAAACAGTGTTTCCGTGCACTGCTCTGGTTCGCCAGAAGTGGCTTAGTCATGCTGGCCACATGACCCGGAAGCTGTACACCGGCTCCCTCGGCCAGTAAAACGAGATGAGCACTGCAACCCCAGAGTCAGCCACGACTGGACCTAATGGTCAGGGGTCCCTTTACCTTTACCTTTCGGAGTCAAGAGTCATAACACAAGACCCAGGTCCAGGGGCTAAATGCCTCTCTGTTTGGTCCCTGGGTTTCTCCTTTCTCGCACCTTCTCAACCACACACCCTCTACCCAACGGAGGATCCTATGCCTGTGCTGACCAGGATGGACCCGCTCCCAAGGGGGGCGTGGTGTGGAGGGTGCCCTCCCAGGCACAGGATACTTGGGTGCACGGAGAGGAGTGCACGCCCTGCAGCCAGAGGTGGAGCGAACCGCTCACGGGGGCGAAGCAAGCCACCCATGGCGGACATTCGGCGTGCCGCCCACCTGCGACTTCCAAGCCTCCCCCAAGCTGTCAAAATGAAAGGGGAAGGGGAGAATGCTGCCAGCAAAGCAGCACAGCTCCCCCCCTTATCCCAACAGCTCAGGGTAGGCTTGCGAGTTGCGGGTGGAATGATGAGAGTTGTAGTCCAGTAACTCCTGCAGGGTCATAGATCCCCGTTCCTGAGCTACCACATCACTCTGCTCATGAGGCCCTGCAGCTCCCATGCACTGCACTATGCTGTACTACATCCATGCGCTACAGAATGTCTCTCCTTTCCTCACACAAGTGCAATGAAGCAGATATAGGCTTCTCCAAGCAATAATAGCCTACAACAGCAGTGCCACTTAAACAGGGCAGACCACTTGTAATTAAGCTTCAGAAGAGGGATTCACAATGCCCTACCCTTCTACCCTAAGAGCTAAAATGGGCACTCCTGACCTGCGGTGTAGAAGGCAATGTTAGTCTTCTGCAAATGTTGCTGTCCCCCCCCCCCATATGCTTTAGAATACTTTGCAACTGTGAATATAAATGCTGCTCGATGGTCTGAAATAACATCAGGTGCATCAAGGACCTCTTGTGTGGCTGGACCCCTAATCTGTAGCATAATTAGTGCTGTTCTTAGTCTATCCCTGCTGGAATGTGCTTATTACATTCACCCAAGGCTGCAGGCAATGGCAGTAGGTAGAATTCATTGAGCTCTTTTGTGATCTACATAAGGGGGAAAACCTAAGCAGGTAACAAATTGCTTCTTGGCTCCATTGTGGAGTTTGGAGATGAGATAGTACAAATCAATTCAAAACTGAAACTGACACCAACTTTATGTATTTAGGCTTCTCTCCCACCTCCCTGCAAAATCTTCATCTTCTGAATCCTTAAATTGCTCTAACACCACTGCTTTAACACCAGTGAGCACCGAGATAAACTGCTGTTCAGATAATTCACTGTCAAAAATATTGAGCAAACCGTAGTTAGATGGCAGTTGTAATGGTCTTTTCAAGTGCTGCTGCATGAGAGCTGAGCCTATCAAGAATTTTTGGCAGGCTTTGTGTTTAACTTGTCATGTTATATATTGCAGAACGGCAGTTCAGGATCAGTATAAATCAGCTTACAAGTCTCTGGGATGTAGGCAGAGCCAGCTGCTACTGTCTGTGAGCTGGACAGGAGACAGAGAGACAGGCAGAAGGTGGAAGCATTCTAACGTTGCCGAGCCCCGTTTCCAAAAAGGGGGGAAATGGGTGCAATCTCTACAACCCAAGAAGATTCGCAATTAAATTCTAGCTGAATGGTTAATGGACATACAGTGGTACTTCAGGTTAAGTACTTAATTCATTCCGGAGGTCCATTCTTAACCTGAAACTGTTTTTAACCTGAAGCACCACTTTAGCTGATGGGGCCTCCTGCTGCTGCCGTGCCGCCGGAACATGATTTCTGATCTCATCCTGAAGCAAAGTACTTAACCTGAGGTAATATTTCTTTCTTTTTTTAAAAAAATGATATTTATTAAAGTTTCAAAAAAGGTTACAAAAATAAGAGAAAGAAAAGGGAAAAAAAAGAAAAAATACAAAATACAGAAAAATAAAAACACTTAAAAACAAATCAATCTTTCCATGTCTTGTCTTTCATTTACTTGTTTCCCTGACCTCCTCACAGCTCCCTTTTTTGTATTCCAGTTCAATTAGTTAATTCAGCAAATCCTTTCCCTCTTTGTTTTTATCCTAATCCTTTAACTTAATATATTGTAACTTTGGATTCTCATCTGTTAACAAACCATTTTTACATACTCCTTTGTAACATTGCTGCTAAAACCACTTAACTTCATTCTGACATCATTCTAACATTCATTAATTTTGCAGTATTTCTGTAAATAGTCTTTAAATTTCTTCCAATCTTCTTCCACCGACTCTTCTCCCTGGTCTCGGATTCTGCCAGTCATTTCCGCCAATTCCATATAGTCCATCACCTTCATCTGTCATTCTTCCAGGGTGGGTAGATCTTGTGTCTTCCAGTACTTTGCAATAAGTACTGAGGTAATATTTCTGGGTCAGCGGAGTCTGTAACCTGAAGCGTATGTAACCTGAAGCGTATGTAACCTGAGGTACCACTGTACTCACATTCATTGGTCTCAAGGTTGTGGAAATGTGAGAGGGCGCTGCTGGCTCTGCGATTAGGCAAAAGAGGCACGTGCCCTAGGGCGGTAGGTTGGGCGTGTGTGTGTGGGTGTGTGTGTCAAAATTACTTGCTTGTTTTGAAGGAAATCCCTTTGTGGGCCCACCATACCCCTCAAAGTATTGCCTATAACAGGAATGTCTCACTCTGAATATGACTGATTTGTTCAAATGACTCTATGACTTGGAAGCAGAAACTCTGTATGTTCTATCACAACCCAAGAAAATCTTTAACACACACACACACATGGTGGGAGGCATCCCTTCCACAGGTGAGCTTTGCAGGGACCATTTTACCCCTCCCCACAGCCACAGGGAAGGCAGGCCAGGGGTCCTGGGGAGGAGAATAAAAGAGGCTAGTGAGATCCTGGCAAAGGCTACCCTCTCTACTGCAGGCACGCTGCCTCATTACCTGCCCAGCCTCACCTCCACATTCTGCCTCCTCATCTCCTGCCTCAATAGTACAGCTGCTGGAGGGTCTGCAAACTGGGTGGGGCATTCCAAGGATGCTCATTGTTGCCAACAGAGACACATCCCTTCCAGCCCACATCCCTCCCTGGGCAGACTCCTATTTACTCCCAAACACATGTGGCAAGGGCCTGTCAGAAACAGTTACAGCGGCGCCCTTGTGCCTTCAGGTTTTCTTGGCAGTAAGTTGGCTGCTCCCATTGTGCCAAAGACTAGGGTTGTTGGCAGAGAAAGGTGCCAGTGCCACTCTTTGGAGACCAAGCAGGGCTTGCTGGCTTCCCTCAGATTGGAGCTAGGGGCCCTGGTCATCCCAAGGTGAGGCAATCCCAGTGGTCAAGCATTCTTCACCAGCACTTGGGAGGAGCTCCTGGAAGGTAGTACTTTTAACATGCATTGCTTGGAGTTCACCATAAGCGAGAAGGGGACTTTTGTCCCATACTATGTTATGGCTAAACAGATAAAGAAAGAGAAAGAGTGTGTGTGTGTGTGTGTGTGTGTGTGTGTGTGTGTGTGAGAGAGAGAGAGAGAGAGAGAGACTTTGATCCCTGGACTTTGATCCCTGAACCAGCATATTGTTGTTTGTTGTGAAGCAAACCCACCTCAGAGCTTTTCCTTAATTTGTCTGTTTTACAATAGATAGTATTTTGGCTTCTCTCTCTCTGTGTGTGTGTGTGTTTGTCTACAGCATTGAACAAAGCAGCTAGCTAATCATCTAATAGAATGATACTCTCAAAATTAATTTAGCCTAAATGTGACATAAGTGATATAGAATGACAACAATTACAAAAATCACTTTACAACAGAGTGACCTTCTATGGAAGAAAGCAAGCAAATTTAAGCTAAATTGATTCAAATGATGCATAGGCAGCGAGAGAATATTTCCCCTCTCTTTTTCTCCCTTCTCATTATGGCAAAATGTCTGCAGTGTCACGATTCTATCAGGTTCACAAATGCCACGGTTCATATTTATGTTAAAGTGGAGGGTTTTTTCCTCTTTTTTCTTTTTTATGATTATGCCATTCATCAAAAATAGAACTTCATGCATGACTTCTAATATGATCATTAGGATCTTTGTTAAAGTTCATTCCATCATAGCAGATGCATTTTAATTGCCACTTCTCCCACTTCTGCCGTACAATGCTGTTTATATTGCTTTAAATTAAACCTTTTGTTAACGATGGCAGGATCTGTCAGTGCTCTAATGAGTAATGTACCACAAAGGAAATTTGTCATCTTTTAAGTTGCGCAAATTAGCAGGTATCAAAAAGTAGAACATGACGTAGGAAACAGCCATGGTTGTGAATTCCATTGAACTTCAGAGAAATGTGAAAATTATATGCCAAGTTTCTGCTGGAAATATAATCAAACAAACTCTGAAAATGCCGGGGGGGGGGAATCCTCAAGATCTGGTGCAACTGCTGGATATACAACAAGGGCTAGTAGGTGGTAGACTGGCATGGTTGTCCAACCGCCGCCCCCCCCCAATGTCTATTGTGGTGAGGTCTCCACTGCCACCACTTCGCCCTTGCAGCAATGTGGTGGTGATGCTACCAAAGATCTCTCTGGAATGCTGCCTATGCCTCAATCTGAGGAAAAGTCCTTCAGAACAAGGCATTGTGGACAAGGTGATCCAGAGAACACATTTGCCATAAAGGCTGGCTCTTCTCTAGAAGACCACTAGTGACTTGATCTGGGCAAGGGTCCTTCTTCAGAGGGAGGCATTGTGAGCAAGGTGGCTCAGAGAACCCCTGTTATCTTAGGGAAGGGCTGGGGAACATTACGCCTGGTGGCCAAATGCAGCCATCCAGACCTCTCCCTTAGCCACATTCCACGGGTCCTCCTCCTTTCTGGCCCTGCTCTTGTCGGATTCTCTAGCCTTTATCAGAGGTAACTGGCCACTTTCCCGGCACTCGGCTTGAGATCCTTGTTGACCTCCCCGTCTGCGTCTCCCGGCAGGATACAGGCAAAGTCACGATCGGCGATCCCACTCAGCGTGAGAGGGACACACCACTCCCCCGTCCTCCCTGCTTCCCAGGGAGGGGAGAGAGAGAGAGAAATCTATTTACATGTCTTTATTTCTGTCATTGCAGCAGTACAGAGAAACGTGTCTGCACTCTCCAGTCTCCAACAGTAGAGAGACTAACTCCACCCCTGTACTTCCAGTACAGGTCAGATGACACTCTGAGCTAACATCCGGTGCTCAGTACAGTGAAAAGACCGCCCCTTTGTTTCCATGGTACAGTCCCCAGCAATCACATCCTGTTTAGCATTCCAGCCACTTGCAGCTCGCTCTTGCATTGCTGCTTTTTCCTGACAGCTCTATGCCTTTTTCATACCCTCTAACATTTCTCCAATGAAAATAGGGACGTTCTAGTCAATGATGATGATGATGATGGTAATTATTTTATCATTTATACCCCAACCATCTGACTGGGTTGTCCCAGTCACTCTGGTCAGCTTCCAGCATATATAAAAAACATGACAAAACATTGAAAATTAAAAAAAAAACTTCCCTATACAGATATCTTCTAAAGGTTGTATAGCTACTTATCTCCTTGACTCAGGGACGTCCTAAGGAAAAGCGGGACATTCTGGGATCAAATCAGAAACCGTGCTGGCTTCTGTAAATCTGGGACTGTCATTGGAAAATAGGGACACTTGGAGGGTCTGGTGTGTGTGTGTGTGTGCGCGCGCATATATATAGAGATAGATAACACGTGACTTTTGGAATATAGCCTGCTGTATAAAGGGGACGTGGGTGGCGCTGTGGGTAAAACCTCAGCGCCTAGGACTTGCCGATCGCATGGTTGGTGGTTCGAATCCCCGCGGTGGGGTGCGCTCCTGTCGTTTGGTTCCAGCGCCTGCCAACCTAGCAGTTTGAAAGCACCTCCGGGGGCAAGTAGATAAATAGGGACCGCTTACCAGCGGGAAGCTAAACGGCGTTCCGTGTGCTGCGCTGGCTCGCCAGATGCAGCTTGTCATACTGGCCATGGGACCCAGAAGTGTCTGCGGACAGCACTGGCTCCCGGCCTCTAGAGTGAGATGAGCGCACAACCCTAGAGAAGACTAGCAAGACTGGCCCGTACGGGCAGGAGTACCTTTACCTTTATAAAGGTGAGAGTCACATCTGCTGCTCTGATGCTTTAGCTTCATCCCTGGCATGTAGCCAGTGGTGGTCCAGAAGGTGCTCCATTGAAGAATATGGCCCTCAGCTTGAAAAAGATTTCCCAGCATGGCCTTAGGGGATGGCAATGAGACTGTAAACACCATCCATCTTTGGACATCTATGGAGAGAGGGAGAAAACACAACCAGAAAGAGATGGCCCAAAGCCTTTCCCCCTGTTTTTGATTAGGAATGTGTTTTTCAGGGCAAATGCAAGTGGGGTCAGCTTTGGGAGCTGGGGAG
The DNA here is from genome assembly GCF_965113315.1 of Podarcis vaucheri. Taxonomy (NCBI): domain Eukaryota; kingdom Metazoa; phylum Chordata; class Lepidosauria; order Squamata; family Lacertidae; genus Podarcis; species Podarcis vaucheri. The sequence goes on along the minus strand of NC_138766.1, from coordinate 35,534,877 downwards.
CACTTGTCAGCTTCGGTATGCTGCTTTACCTGCATGCTGTGGCAGCAAATTCAACACTGTTTGCACTGAGACGTAGAAAGCAGCTTTATAGGAACTGACAGCTGGTGGTTTCCAGTTGGTTTAAAGCGAGTGAGAAATCCAAAGAGTTTATAGATTGCATGTTGCACGGGTTTTGTTTTTCCTTTTTGGAAAACATCCATTGCAGAGTTCTGCTCACTTCTTGTATTGTTGTCACAATGTAATCTGCGCTGGCAGAGCAGTGACAGTCTCATAAATAACAATTGCCATTAAGGCACAGTAAATGCTTTCCAGCATGCACTTCCTCCTTTCTGATAACAGATAGACACCGGTAGCAAAAGGGATTGGTTATTGAGCAGCCGCCATGATCTGCTCAACCCCATTTGGTGGAAGGTGAGTTGCCTTCAGGGCAGCAATATCTGCATTTCCAAGATAAAAGCAAGACTTCAGACAGTGTCAGCGAGCAGTCAGTTTTTACTAATTTGCAGGCTTATCTGATGAGAAATGATGGGATTTGGCGAACAGCAGCTCCGCAGTGCTAACAGCCCACCATGCTATTGAACATAACAGAAAATGAAAATAGTGGTACAAGCTGTCTCAAATGTACAGCCTGACCCTTCTTTTCATGTTTAGGCTGCAATACTATGCACACTGTCCTGGGAGTAAACCCTATTGAACTGTGTGGGCCTTACTTGGTAAACAAGCGTAGGATTGTGCTGTATGTCGGAAGTAAATCTGAGCTGAATGGCACATACTCCCACATAAATGTGCAAAGGATTATAGCAATGTGCCTTTTTCTTTACATATACTCAATCAGCAGAGATCTCCCCTGCAGACGTTAATGAGACGTTAATGTCTATCCCTCAACTACCCTAACTAAAAATAGACTGAAAATATATAGGAAACTCAAATGGCAATTTAAAAAAACAGCCTTTTATTAATCCAAGAGGCATTTTTAGGATACTGCCATTGAAGGTTTTTTGATATTTCACATAATCAAGAGTCGGGGCTTCTCCCGTTTTGTGGGGGTGCAGGGAGCGATTGCCTGGGCTTGTAAAGTTTTACTTATGAGAAAGGTGTTGAGGGGGGGGGCATTGGCCGTATGCTGAGAGGTTGTCATTGCTCTCCCCTGCAATGGTGGTGAATCGGGGGGGCGGGCTCTCTGCTTGAACATATGTTCTCCAAAGTCAGCCCAATCCCCTCACATTCTGGATAACCCTGATGTCCCCCAGATCCCTGGCTGGGGACTGGGAAGGATAAACACCCAGTGCCTGAGCCAAGGTCTCCCTGCATCTGAAACTTAATAAAGTTGTGGTCAATTTTAAACCCATAGCACGTTGTCTTGAGTCATTATTCCGCTCGGGGGTCGCTTGGGGTTGGGGGGACTCCACCTGTCCATACAAAGAGAAAAGGAGAACTTCATAACTGAAGCTAGGCTTTGGTAAACTGCCACAGTTCTGCCCTGCCTGGGCTTGTAAAGTTTTTCTTATGAGAAAGGTGATGACAGTTCCATGTCCACAGCATAGTTGTTGTTGCAACATTTGCCACTCTGCATCGCAAGCAAGCACCAGTATAGTACGACTGAATTGCAGAGAGCTTGAAAGAGGTGCCAGCACACACACCTAAAATGCAAGAACAAAAAGTGTCTCTTGCCACAAGATTTGCATCAGGGAACAGATTGAGGGAGGGAGAGAATTGAAACTAAAGACTTCTTTACATAAAGTCATTTTCCTGGGACGATAATAAGACTTGAACTCCTTTCAAGCACTGGTTTGTTTTCATGTTAAAAGGGCAAATCACAGATTGAACTGAGCTAAAATATCAATGAGAAGAGGTGATACTGAGTCCCACCTCTCTGTCATCCTGCTATAAGTGATAATGTAAATGGTGGCTTGAGTAGTGAGCAGGCTTCTACAGAAACACACTGGTGACCACAACCATCTGCTGCCCCGGAATCCCTCATTTTAGACACAGTTGAGGGGACCAAGAATTGCTATGAGACAAACACTGAAATCCCAAAGCAACATTTTCCTGTAAGAAGCTCTGGATCATGTTTATGTTTTTAAGTCCCAGGTACTGCAGTTGTAGGGCTACAAGAAGTTTCCCTCTGAAATTAGGGAGGATGAGGAAGACAGAGGGAGGAGGACAGAAAACAGAAGAGCACAAGAATTCTTCACCCTCATTTCTGCCCTGCCAGCAACAGCCCAGCTCCCACTCCAACAGCTTTTGTACTGCAGCCTAAAGCAACAATTCACTTTTTAGCTATAGAAGCATTTTCACTGACACTAAGACTTTGGTCAAAAAAGATCTACCATCCAGAGGAAAATGCTGGCAGATCAGTACATTGTGTAGTATGTAGCTCAGGGCTTTTCCCCCCAGGGAAAAATTCTGGCCCCTCTTTTTCTAGAAAAATAGCTCTAATGTAGCTGATGTAACTGGCAAGTGTCAAATGGCATTTGATGGACAAGCTGCTTATGTTCTACAACAGCCTTGTTGAGCCATTCTTTGGATTTTAACAAAACAATGTGAGCCATACTCAAATCACTCAGAGCTCCATGAAGCCTGTGACCTATATGTTAGACCCTTCTTGGGTAAAATCCTGCTTGTAACTACCTCAAGACTCTCCTGGGTTCTACTTGTTTTCTGCACCATACAGTTTCCATATTTTAAAGTCTTTCCCCATGGTCTAAGGAACACCTTTTGAAATAAAAGTAGAGTAATTGAGAAGGTTATGGGACGCGGGTGGCGCTGTGGGTTAAACCACAGAGCCTAGGACTTACCGATCAGAAGCTCGGCAGTTCAAATCCCCGCGACGGGGTGAGCTCCCATTGCTCGGTCCCTGCTCCTGCCAACCTAGCAGTTCGAAAGGACATCAAAGTTCAAGTAGATAAATAGGTACCGCTCCGGCAGGAAGGTAAACGGCGTTTTCGTGCGCTGCTCTGGTTCGCCAGAAGCGGCTTTGTCATGCTGGCCACATGACCCGGAAGCTGTACGCCGGCTCCCTCGGCCAATAAAATGAGATGAGCGCCGTAACCCCAGAGTCGGTCACGACTGGACCTAATGGTCAGGGGTCCCTTTACCTTTACCTTTAATTGAGAAGGTTGACATTAAATTCCATGAGATCCTTTGAACGACCTAATTCTACCTACGGGAAAGATAACATAGCTTACTGTAAAAGCACCATAGTAATGGACAAACTAATTCTATGCAATGTTTTTAATTGCCAAAGTAACCTTCTCTGTTACAAATTCTGCCTTTTGCATAATTCATGCTAGGCTGTTGTATGAATTCCAAGTTATCAAGCTTAAGCCCTTAGTTGACAGTCTGAATGCAATTTAATCTGGGATTTTATTGATTTAGAACAATTAATTTCCTTACAAAGTCAATACGAGCTATTGTCAAGCATGTATCGGAAAAAAACGAAAACAAAATGCAGATTAATAGTCATGCCTCACAGCCTCTGCAGAAGAATGCATTTGTCCTTGTTTGCACACAGACCTATGCCTGTATTCTCAACAGTAACTCCCACTGACTGAAATGAGACTTACTCCCAAATAAGTATTCAAAGGACTGCAACCTTAGCAGCACAGCCAGTGATATGTTCAGCAATTTTTTTAAAAAAGCAGCTCAAAGAAGAGTCCAGAGCATCTGAGTTCATTGTATTTGTATCCAGAGTAGGCAAAAGGCAACACAATCCTAAGCAACCAGAAAGTAAATGGCTTAATTAGGTGACAGCAGAACTTCCCCTGACTTCAGTGGAGCCTATGATTTAAGGACATTTCTATACAGTGGTACCTCGGGTTAAGTACTTAATTCATTCTGGAGGTCCGTTCTTAACCTGAAACTGTTCTTAACCTGAAGCTCCACTTTAGCTAATGAGGCCTCCTGCTGCCACCACGCCACCAGAGCATGATTTCCGTTCTCATCCTGAAGCAAATTTCTTAACCTGAGGTACTATATCTGGGTCAGCAGAGTCTGTAACCTGAAGCATATGTAACCTGAAGCGTATGTAACCCGAGGTACCACTGTATTTTGTTATATCCCACCTGCTAAAAGCAGTTTGCAAAGGGCTGCAAAGAATACTCTGATCCAGGCAATGACCAGACTGAGACCGAGCTCCCATCTTCACTATACATGTACATTTAAAGCAGTATGATACCATTGTAAACAGTCATGGCTTCCCCCCAAAGATTCCTGGGTAATGTAGTTTGGTAAGCATGCTGCGAGCTGCTAGGAGACATCTATCCCCCTCACAGAGCTACAATTCCCATAGTTCTCTGGAAAGAGAGATTTATTGTCAAACCACTTGTTGGAATTGTAGCTCTGTGAGGGGAATAGGGAGGGGGGTCTCCATGTGGCTGAGAGGATACGGTCAATTCTAACCCACACTTTCCCTTTCTCTATGTCTATCATCTTACCTACCCACATGCTACTTGTGTACATACACTACCAAAGCAGCATAGGCGGAAGGACTGTAGCGCAGTGGCAAAGTGTGTGTTTCCTGGTTCAGTTCCTGGCATTACCAGGTTTGCTGGGGCAAGACTCCTGCCTGGAACCTTTGCGAGCCATTGCCAGTCAGTGTTGAAAGTAGTGAGCTAAATGGGGCAATAGTCTGACTTCCTGTGTTCTGCGTACAAATCATATAGAGGTGGTCCTTAAAGGTAACACGCGAATAGGATCTGCATTACCTTGTAGAAACTGCTTGCCAAGAAATGTCACTAAAGCTCTGTTAATGCTACTCAGCCTGTTCTCATGTAAAAAGGGTCCTGAACTTTGTTAAAATAAGGCTGGGGAGGGTAAAAAGACTGGCAGGAGGGTGGGGAAAGTAACAAAAGTAGGAATGTTCAAATAATTATATACCTGTCACTTCTTTTCTTTCCTACTAAAGAGCCGCCCTTTTTTTCTGTCTGCAAAAAAGTTAATTTGGAGCTGCCTCTGTCTCTCTCTCACACACAAGAGAGAGAGAGAAATAACAATTCTCACAATAGTATAATATAAAAACGGAGAATGTTTTCAAATTTACCTCTTTTGCATGTTTTGAGATTGGCAGCTCCATAATTAGGCAGAACAAAGCGGAAAGAGAATGAATAATATGCAGGGTACAAGTCAATCAGCTTGCGAGGAGGACAAGCACATTTGACAAGGCTGGAAAGTTGTTTTTTTTTAAAAGAAAAAAGGTTGGGTGATATCCAGCTAAGTCATACTCAGAGTAGACACATTAGTCAGACATAATCAAATAATGATGTGCATCAGCATCAATAACTTCAGCAGAAATCTTTTCACATCATAGGAATGGAGGACACTACAGTGTTTTTCTTTGATGCTAATATATGTTATTATCTATCATCTCTCTCTCTCTCTCTCTCTCTCTCTCTCTCTCTCCCCCCCCCTCTCTCTCTCTATCATCTATCTATATAACGTGTCAGTCAGTCAATTTTAATGTATATACCCAAAGGCCTTTACAATGGATAACAGAGAATAAAAGGAAAACTTTCATCTAAAATCGTACAACATAACCTGCTGTGGTTTACAACATAAAAGAAATTTACAACATTGAAATTTAAGATTGGAGTGCATCCACATAGCTGGAATGCAGCTTCTTGGCTGCCAGTGCAAATTTGGCTACCTGGCATTATGTACAGATATCTTATGTACAGATATTTATCTGCTAGGAGTTCAACTGTCACTGCCTGTGTGGATCGACCTGGAAGCCAATGAAGAATTGGCAATATAAATTTTCTTCTGGATGTGGTATACAGGGAGGAAATCAGCAGATAGTGTGTCCTCTACCTGACTGCATCCAATCCATTTGAGATCCATTCCCTGATATCTCAGGGAATTCCCTGATATCTCCCCTCTAAGTAGGCTGAGGACATTTGTTGGAATCTTAGTTCTACAAAGGCCCTGCATAGTTGTAGGAATGTCGGAGTCTCAAGGTAATGGGGCCTTGAGTGATTGGTCTTAATTTGGGGGTACCAAGTAGAATAACGGGCAGCAACGATGGTGCTCTGGCTTGGTTGGCATCCTGATCAAAAATCCAATTTCTAAGATCTATCTATCTACCTATCATCTATCTATCTATCTATCTATCTATCTATCTATCTATCTATCTATCATCTATCTATCTATCATCTATCTATCTATCATCTATCTATCTATCTACCATCTATCCTGCACATCCTTTACCTATTACAATATGTGGCTGGGATTGGGGATCGATGAGTGGCTCAGGCTGTTCTCACACTTGAAATATATTCAGTCACCTGGAAGCCTTTCTTGCACTATTGGACAAAAACTCTTGAATCATTTTCATGAGTCATACAGCTTCATGCTTCATCTCCAACTCCGGAGGAAGAGCATTCCAATTTAAACAGTCACCCATTATCTTTCCTAAATTATGAAACCATTCAATCCGTGACAAAATGCCCAAATTTTGTGAAATCCCCAGGTTTTCCAACCAGATGGAAGTTTTTAACATATCTCAGTTATATAATCTGATGCTCCTGCACTCTGCATCCTATGCCAGAAATAAGTCACAAGGGGTCTAAAGTTCATACGGAGCTCTATCATCCACAAGGATTTACATGAAGAAAGATAGCAGATCCAGGCACACATTCCTTTTGAATTGGTTGCACTAGCTACTGAAGTCAATGGGGCAGTGATTTCATTTCAACAAAAGTGGGCTCTGGAAAGGCACTGGAGTATTGATCTTGGAGTGTAACCCCTTTTCAATGGAATACACAAAATAGTACTCATTTTGAGAATGCCAGTTTCATGGTTGTTTGTATACTCTGTCATGCTAAGGTGAGGACAAACATTGCTCTCTTTTCCACATTCACTCCTAAAGGGAATCCAAAACAGCTATAACTGTTTGGCAGAAGCATATGAAATTTGTAGGCATAGGAACTTCTCCAGGGTGCATTTAGCCAGCCAAATTGTAGGTGCAGAGGGAACTAAAAGGGAATAGATCCCCCCCCCCATAATCCATATTAGGGCAGCAACTTTATTTGGCCAACTAAAATTCCAAAATCCACATCAGTTTAATTTGGTAGTGATGTCTCTTGCTTTTTAATTTAATTATTAAGAGGTGGTCAAGTGGGGTGTATTCTGGCTTGTATGTTTTTTCTTTAAAAAAAACAACACTTCGGCAGCTTCACTCAGCTGGCTTAGCTCTTCCAGGACTTGCTTGTGTTGGGAGGCAGCATCTTGCAGTTGGTGTTGCAAGATAAGCCTCTTCTGAATGCTGCCTGAGGAGTCTGGAGCTCTGGAGGGTTATGTTCCTACTTCTTCCCCAAGCAGAGCAGTGAGCAATTTTTCAAAAAAGGAGTAAATGAAGCTTTTATCTTGTTAAAAACTCTCTGCTGCTCCCCAGAGCTCTTTAGTGCTCTGCAGGCAGCATTTAGCAACCCTCACTTCTTCCTTCTTCCATAGTCCATGGGCCTAGAGGAGACAAGCATGGGGACATAGAAAAACATAGAGGTATATTGTGCAGAGGGACGTGGGTGGCGCTATGGGTTAAACCACAGAGCCTAGGACTTGCCGATCAGAAGGTCGGTGGTTCAATCCCTGCGATGGGGTGAGCTCCTGTTGCTCGGTCCCTGCTCCTGCCAACCTAGCAGTTCGAAAGCACATCAAAGTGCAAGTAGATAAATAGGTACCGCTCCAGCAGGAAGGTAAACGGCATTTCCGTGCGCTGCTCTGGTTCGCCAGAAGCGGCTTAGTCACGCCGGCTCCCTTGGCCAATAAAGCGAGATGAACGCTGCAACCCCAGAGTCGGCCATGACTGGACCTAATGGTCAGGGGTCCCTTCACCTTCATATTGTGCAGAAATATATTCTCTGTTACAGAGATATATTGCATGGAAAAATAGAGTGACATGAGGCTTGGTAGGAGACCTGATGTGACTTAGGATGCTTTGTTGACATCATGGTTGGACTTGGGGAAGCGTAAAACAACCAGATTTGCCTCATTATCTGGCTCCAGCACTGAGCAGTTGCACACCCCTATAATATTATATTAGATGGATATTGGCCAGTCACTTTCAAATGCATCTGGCTAAAGAAGACCCTTCACTCTCCTTTTCTGCCCCAGGAGCATTGCCATTTTCTTTGCTGCCATGGAAATGTTGCCTTTGTAACAACAGCTTAACCATGCTGAGAAGAACAAGCAGTAAACGTTGATATTTCAGAAAGGAAATTAGTTGGGCAGAGATCCATGGTGCAGGTGGTTAAAATGGAGTCAATGCTTTTATTTTGGATATTTTTTTTTAAAACAACAACAACCCACAAATCATTATAATTGATTTAGAACTCTGCATTTGCAGAAGGGGGATGGAATAAATCAAAGAATGCATCACATCACAATGCGGCAGTCTTTCTTCCCTATTTATCTTCATTCTACTACTCTTTCACAAGATGATTGCTACCTGGCTTCTCTGTTCTACTCAGAATGATGTTGTTTTAACAATCTGCAATTTTATAGCTCTTTGTCATGAGGAGCAAACGCCGAAGCAGATTCAGTCATTTTCCTGTGGTTATCCTACAGTGACTGCCAACCTTTCTTTGGCAAGTGTGTTGCAAGTTAAGTCCAATGTATGAAGCAATGCCACTTTAGACTGCACTATGTTCACATATTATATATATGCTATCTCAAGCCTTGGAGTGGTTTTCCCCTTTGCTATATTGTATTGCAGTCCCTGGTGTGTGTGTGTGTGTGTGTGTGTGTGTGTGTGAGAGAGAGAGAGAGAGAGAGAGAGAATTTTCAAAGGGAAGGGAAATTTTCAGTGACAAACTCATGGGTGGATTTCAGAAGCTTTCTTGTGCTAAGGTGACTGAGGGGCTTTCCATCAGTTATCTTTCTTATCTTTCTTGTGGTCTGCATTTTGCAGCCTTTGCTGGTGACTATAATGCATTCTGAAAGCACTATGTCACCTTTGGCTGGACTTTCATGTAAGCATGGACAGGTGAGGAATATGCCTACCACGTGCCTGACAGCTGTTGACTGCAATGTTTAAAAGCTAAGTCTTTATACATTTAAATAAATCAGTGTGGAAATGTTTGTGTTCTCTTAAAAACAACAACAACATGGAGTGCCTGAGAGGGTTGCAGCTGCTGATTCTGATTGAGAGGGGGCCCATCCCGGCGAAAGAAGAATGGCAGACAAAATTAACAGACTATGCAGAACTGGATAAAATGACAGGAAGGATTCGAAACCTGCGGGACCAGAGATTTACAGAAGACTGGAAGAAATATACGAACTATCTGAAGAGCAACTGTAATCAACAAATTACGCTAGTAGGATTACAAGAAGTTTTGTAAGGAGAAATATATGAAATATTGCAAAGAAGAGAAAGAAGAGAGACATTAGTTATGAGATTTAAATGTAATAGTGAAAGTAAGAAATGTATATTAAGTGAAAAGATTGGGAAATTTTCAGATGTGATTGATGGAAGTAAAAAAAAAATTGTATAAGATATAAAAGTATGTTTAATAATTATTGAAAATGATATGTTAAAAAAACTAATAGAAATATTTTTTTTAAAAAAGAGAGATAGGGGACCCATCCTTTTACCTTTCAAAAAAAGGACACGTTTCCCTTAAAATGGAATTAGCATTTGCAACCATCTCATGTGCCTGGCATCCTACACTTCAATTCACACAGTTCTGTTGCTCTGTTTCATCTCCTGCAAGTGAAGTGGTGGATGGGCTGAATTGGGACCTGGTCGTGATAATGAGGGCGAAGAAACCAAGACTAAGATGCTGCTGGTGGGTGGTTCTCCTGTCAGGCTTTGCAGCCTACTCTAAATGGGGTAACACTTCCTCTGGAAGAACAGGTCCAGAGTGTTTGGGGGGGGTCATCCTGGATCAGCTGCTGTCACTTGAGGTTCATGTGCTCTCGGTGGTGTGGAGTGCCTGGCTGGTGGCCCAACTATGACCCTATATGGGCAAAGATAACCTGGTTTGTAGTAATCTATGATCTGGTATCCTCAGGATTGCATTAACGCATGTCCTTTATGTAGGGCTGCCTGTTTGGAACCTGCAGCTAGTGCAGAATGGAAACTGCAGCTGCCTAATCACTGACAGGTGAGATGATCATATAACACTGATCCTGCCTGGCACAGAAGTGCTGGCTGCCTATATATTTCCAAGTCCAGAGTGCTGGTGTTGACCTATAAAACCCTGGAGCACCTCTCCCAATAAAAATATACCTTCATCAACCTTAATCAGAGATCCCATTGGATCTTGTTCTAGAAATGATCCTCCCTAAGTGAACTAGATCTCAGCCAAGAAGAAAAGTGACCTTAGGATGACACACTGCTGAGGTTAGGTATGTATTGAGAGGGTAAATTGAGCACACTCCTGAGTCTGGTGCTATCATATACAGTCTGCTGCCCTTATACAGTCTTGCCCTTATACAGTCTTGACCAGCACAGCTTTTAGTGGTTTAGTGTATGTTTCTAATCCCTATAAATGCAGAGAAAAGTCAGAAAATGGGATGGCAAAAGTACTTTAAAAAGATTAGGGAAAGGAGAAAAGGAGGTCAAGAGCCCTCAAACCATAGTGCTCATCAATTCTTACGACTTATCAAGATTTCTCAGAAGCAGACTCATGTTTTTCTCATTGGATAACAACAATTTCTAAATAAAAGTATTCTGGAAGAAACGCAACCTATCGTCCATATGCCTGGCATCTGGCATGTTCACGACAACAGGATGTGTATTAATGAGATGCAATTATAATATGTAGTAGAAAAATATGTCCCAGAATGATGACAACTTGCTTTTTTAAAAACAAAAACACAAAAAACTCCAACCCTTTCTTTCTGAATTAATCTGGCTGTCTAGTTTTACCTTTCATAAAAAAAAAAAATCTGTCTGGTATCCTTTTGAAGAAAGAAGACTTTGCTGAGGAGAGAGGCATTTCCTTGCCTCTGCCTTCACTTCCCCTTCAGTATCCTTGTTGCCAAGTCAAGTCACATCAGCAACTTGGAGGCCAATTTACACAAGCCATAAGCAAACCTGCAGCATTTCTGACACCTCCAGTTAAGTCTCCAAATAAAAAAGGGAAGAGGTGTGTGATAACTCGCATCACATCAGGATGTACAGCAGACTTTGGTGACTTTTCCACCTTCTCAGACAGCCTATCCGTAGACGCAGTAATCTTTAAGAAAATTACATAAAGCTTTCCACAGCTGGTAAAAGTTGATACTTATCTGGAGACCCATTAGGCATTATTTTAAAAGATGTACTTTGGGACCCCATAATGTTGGTGAGAAAAAATCAACGATATTTGTAGGAAAACTTCTGCATTACTTAAGGAAAAGGAGATTAAAATCTCTGCATTACATAGGGGAGGAAATTGTGTGTTTTTTAAAAAGTTTGATTCAGTCTAGAGTTTTTAGCCTATGTGTATGACTCTTAAACTTTCTCTGTGAGAAACATATGTTGGCTCCAATTCATCTAAAGTTAGTCACACAACTAAGTGCAGTGGAAAGCAATGGGATTAACAGTGCAATTCTCTACATATCTACTCAGAAGGAAAACCCACCGAGTTCCATAGGGCTTACTTTCCATAGGAAAGTGGGTATAGGGTTAGCTTGTTCCATTAATTTCAATAAGACTTTGGGGGTACTTCCAGAGGGGGGTTTGATTTGCAATGGGTTGTTGAGATACTGCAAACCAGGCATTGGCAACAGGTGTGCATTACTTTTTCAAGCCACCTTTCCCCAATGGTAAACTGTGATTAAATGAGAAGAAAATATGGGCTGGCATTTAGATGCCAATAATGTTGTGTGGATGCTGCAAAAAGTGTGGGAGGGGGATAACTTGCAGTGTGGTGTAGTGGTTAAGAGCAGTAGACTCGTAATCTGGTGAACCGGGTTCGCGTCTCCGCTCCTCCACATGCAGCTGCTGGGTGACCTTGGGCCAGTCACACTTCTCTGAAGTCTCTCAGCCCCACTCACCTCACAGAGTATTTGTTGTGGGGGAGGAAGGGAAAGGAGAATGTTAGCCGCTTTGAGACTCCTTCGGGTAGTGATAAAGCAGGATATCAAATCCAAACTACTACTACTCTTCTTCTTCTTCTTCTTCTTCTTCTTCTTCTTCTTCTTCTTCTTCATGAGGAAATTTTAGTCCAGTTATAGAAAGAACTCCCATCACTTGAACATGCCTCATATATACTTTCAAATCCTACAGACTTACAGATACGAAGATGGGCTCAAGACTGTACTCTTAGGCCTGAGAGAGGTGTAATATGAAATAGACTCTCATAGTGCAACACACAGGCTATGACCGCTCTTACTAGCATGCCAGTAAATTGAGCACGGTGCTGTTTTAATAGGGCTGTGCTCAAGGCAACTCCAATTTGACGATCCTAATCTGGCCCTAATCTGACCTGGACAATTTGAACCCAACCTAACCCCCAACCTCAAATGGGAGACTTGCATAGTTTTAAACTGCATCTCTTTCTTACTCCCCGCTCCTTGCCCCCCAACTGCCTCCCCTCACGACAGCCTTAGTTCACCACAGGTGGACCTGACTTGATCCAGGGCTGTCCTGATCAGCCCAATTTGGGATTTGTCCAGAGCAAATGCACAACCCTGCATCTTACTCTCCTCCCGTTGGCTCTCTGTTCCGTCTCAACTGCTGCTTCTGCCACCTTCTCCTCTTCCTCCTCCAGCTGTGAACTAAAAGCATGCTGCAGCTGGCTGCCTGAGACAAGAAGAGCTTGCACTGCAACCACCTTAGGACACCTGCTTGAAGACTGTTTTATTTCACAGTCGGAGGAGAGGAGTATTAGTGACAGTGGTGACAACAGTGGTGGCTTGGCAGGAAGGCAAGCGAGTAAGTTGAGAAAGACAAGCATGGCACTGGCATTCAGTTAAGTGATATGACAGAGACAGACATGGTACAGAAACCGAGCTGGCAATTACATTCACAAGGCTTTGAGCTCTTCTAATGTCCTCATTGTCAGTGTTAGCTTCCATTTCTGTACTGCCCTGAAGTAAATGTTTCCGCTAACCATGGCGTTACATATTTTAAAATGTGCATTCTTTCTGTATACATGGTAACAAAGCCCAGAGGCATAAACTCAGGCAACAACTAGCAGAGCCAGCCCTATCAGTCGCCAAAGAGAGGGGTCGCCTCAGGCTGCTAATTTTGAGTGTCATGACAGGTCAGTAAATGGTCAGTTACTTTAACTATTTAGCATCACATTTTCACTGCCGGGGAAGAGGAGAGGAGTTTACGGGATTTGCTGCCTCAGATGCCAAAATAACGCGACTGGCCTTGGGTTGACATTGTGAGAGGGGATTTGTTCATCCACCTCAGGCAAGATGTCTTGGACTAGCCCTGTTTTTTTAAAGCCAACTGAGGCTTTTAAGCCGAAGTCATTGCCCTTCCACTGCAGCAAAGTGGCACAGGAGCCAGCCAACTTGCAGGGAATCTGCAGGGCCAGAGAAAAGTGTTCAATCCTTTCCCTGCAAGATATGCAAGATATGAGAGGTCTTGTAAAAAAAGCAACTGCTTTTTTTAAAAAAACAAAAAACCTTTAGTTAGAAGATATATTTAAATATCTCCAACTTGGCATAGACTGGTCCATTAGGGAGAAGAGGGCCCTGCCCCATTGACTTTAGTCTCCCACCAGGTAGCTCCACCTGCCTGTCTTCTTACTTACAAGCTGTCGATTGTGTGGCTTGTCCTTAGCCTCAGTGTTGCTGTTGTAGAACACAGCAGGGAGGAGGAAGATTGGGGGTGATGGCCTATATTGAATTGGTTCTACCTCTCATTGGCTCTGACTCCATCCTCTATTGGCTTCCCTGTTTTCTGCCTAACCAGTCCATCCCAATAGATACCAGCCACCACTGTTCTAACTGACAACAGGTTCTGCTATTCATGTTTGGGGGATTTCATCTTTCCCTCACTCTTAAGTACAGCCTGTTGACTTTGGACATAGGGTATGTGCTGCCCCTTTCTATGCAGCCTTAGCAAAGGTCTATGGATCTCCCGGGATTTTTAATCTCTGTGTTCAAATTGCAACCATTCAGACCATTCAGGGGAAATTTGTGATCTCATCTGCCATTCCTAATAAGGATGTTTACCAAATGAAATACCTCAACATACTGTGATATTTCCTACACTAGCATTTGGGAGCCAACTGTCTATTTTTAATTTTTTTAAAAAATAATCCTCTGTTAAATGTCTGGGAACCTACTGCTGGGAGAAACGGCGTAATTTATGTGGTGATAAAAAGGGAGGAACCTATTCAGTTTTGTTTCCAGGTTTGATGGGACTATGTTAAAGCAAATGAAACTATGAGGAATTATTTAGCAACTATCGCTGCACAAAGTAAAGGGAAAGATTACACTGAACACAGGTTTAAGTCTGTTTAAAAAGATAAATATAAACTCCCGCCCACAAAGTTTCTGCACAAACTACAGAACCTAAAATTTCTTCTCCTACCATCTGGAATAGAATGAAAATAATCAAAGCCCAGTTCAGTCCTGCTGATAACACACCTTCCTCTGTGGATCACTACACAAGACTTTCAGGTTCTGTCTTCCACCACCTGTTCTGTGAATGTGTGAATCCGCTGTAACAGGATGGCTCTGTGGTACAATTGCACAGTAAAACAAACCCACCAAGAGCACAGTGAGGTTATTTATCACTCATTAGGAGCTAAATGTTACATCTGAGGAGGTGAAATCAATTTGCAGACTCGAGTTCAACCCCAAAACCTCACCTCAGGATTCTCAGACCACAATCTGGTTCTCACTCTGGCATCCTTCACTTGGTTTTTGGTATTGTTGATTATTGGCCTTTGGATCCTGATCCATATATAAATATGCACAACACTATGTGTGCAACCCAGGACCATGGTTAAGTAGGAATGAAGGCAGAAAGTTTCCTGACCTTCTAAGACTTTCTCTGCTGGATGCCTATCTAGTCCAGCATCCTGTTTCTCACAATGGTCAACTAGGTAGCTATGGGATATCCACAAGGAAGATGCATACACAATAACCTTCTACTGCTACTTATTTTCCCCAGCAACTGGTATTCAGAAGCATACTGACTCTAATAGTGGAAGGAACATTTAGCTATCGTGGTTAATAATCTAATAATCACTGGTAGCTTTGTCTACCATGAATCTGACTAATCCCATTCAGGCTAGTGGCCACTGTCATAGGTGTGTATGTGTGTGTGTCTGGTTATGCTGGGATCCAAAATGGCTATGAGATCTGGGAGCTCCGATGCTGACAGAAAAGAAGAAGTCTGGAACTAGAAAAAGTGGTGAGAGAGGCAAAGTTTTTTAAGGTAGGAGTTAGGGGAAATTAATAATAGGTGAGAACTCAAAGTTATATTATATTAAGTTAAAGGATTAAGACAAAAATAAAAAGGGAAGAAACTGCTGAATTAACTAACTGAACTGGAATACAAAAAAGGGAGGTGTGAGGAGGTCAGGGAAGCAAGGATATGAATATATGATATGGAAAGATTGATGTGTTTTTTCTTCTTTTTTAAATGTTTTTTATCTTTTTTCTGTATTTTGTATTTTCTTTTTTTCCCCTTCTTTTTTATTTTATTTTTATTGTTGTCTTTTTGTCTAATTTTTTTACTTATGTAACTTTTTTCCTTTGAAAACTTAATAAATATCTTTTTTTAAAAAAGAAACAGCCTCTAGGTAGAAAATGCAGGGGCAGGAATGCTTAGTGGGAAATGGGTTAAACATCCTTCCTGCTGCCTGACAATATTAGCACTGCAAGACAAACAGAGAGTTGGGAACACTTAAGTTTGTCTCATAATCTGTAGTTCTGTCCTCACCTCTGTGAGTCTAGTGCAGCAGATGTGAGACATCACCAGGCACTCCACACATTTTCATGCATATTTTTGAATACCATAGCAGCTAGAAACTGAGATCACTATAAGCTCACAGTCATTTTGTGGCTTTTTGCACTTCTGCAGAATCTCCCCAGGTTCAAGCCTGCATTATACGAATGCATGTAAGAACCAGTGGATCAGTTTGACTAGCACTGGTGATATCCGAGTTCAAGTGTGCCCTCAACTATGAAGCTCACTGGCTGATCCAGTGACAGGCACAATCTCTCATCCTAAACACTTGTCACGGAAGACTTAAAGAACATGCCAGTCAGTAAACGAGACAAGAACTTTATTATCTCAGAGTCCCCAACAAGAACAGGACAGACACAGGAAATTCCTGATTCTATCCAGACACGACTAAGTCTAGCTCCATCTGGTGACTAAAACTTATAATGGTAATATCTACAAACCACATAGAAGAGTTGTTAGGAGGATAAAATAGCTGGTGGTGCGGCATAGGCTGCCCTGAGATCATTGGAGGAAGGGCGGGATAAAAATGTAATAAATAAATAAACTTAAGGGGCAGTGCATGGTTTGCTACAAAACAGCTTTAAAAAATATTATGATTGAAGTACTGTATACTCTTTACTTTTATTGTCTTGGCACTGGTAGTCCCCTTTAAGTGATAATGTCAGCCACATTTCCTCCCTCGAACAGAGGTTGCTTTTAAACAATGGGATGAACAATTTTTATAAAACTCTCCGGGGATGTTTTGGAAGCCAGGGCTGCATGAGATCATGTAATGAGAGCGGGGTTTGGTGGTGCTTTAATTCAGTAGATGATCACATTCATTTAAGCACTAATCATTTTAACAGGCAAATGCAAAGACTTTCCAGGTTCATAGCCAAAAGCCATCTCGTAAGAGTTCCCAGGTGAGTTTTGAAGAGAAAATAGTAGCTGATTAGATGTTCAACTGATATTGCCGAAAAGAGAGAGAGAGTAACAAAGCAAGTGCAAGGCAAGCAAATAGGATCTAAATGCTGTTGTGATGCTTTTCTGCTTTGTGGGCTCATTGTTTACTTTATGTGTTTCTAGACTTTGAACTCCTTGGAGAAAAGACTGCATAGATTTTAACACTTATATACTGTATAACATAACAAAGTGGGAATTGAGCTCCTGTTTTAGGTCTTCCTGTGGCATTTCATAGTCTCTGTGGCACTGATGTGAGACTCAGCATTGTCAGACAGACAACAGCCTACAATCGCTTTTAGAGCATTTCCTTGCATTCTAAAGAACATGTGTTGGGTTTAATTCTTTGTGACATCAAGAGTGGGAGGGACAATGGACTGCAAACTTTGAACTCTCCCAAAGTGCGGAAAGGGGAAGGATGACGAGCCAGAAATAACAAGGCTGAAAAATACATTAGAAGCAGGAATGAAGAAAAACTCAACTTAATTTGTCTTTCCATTCAGGAGTACCACAAAAGCAAGCTCAGTGGAGAAGTTTGTGCCAGTGGTTATATAAAAAGTAAAAAGTAAAAAAATAAAACAGACAGAAGCTGGTGATTTTGCCCAGAGGCTGGTAACCTGCTTTGCCTGAATGCCAAATAAACAGGTGCAGTTAAATCTTAAGAATACTTTCTGGCCACAAGTCCTGATGAAATCTTTGGGATATTGGATGGTGTCATTTAAAGGTAGTTGCCTACACCTGTACCCAAGCTGATTTATTGCATATAAGATCTCAAAGCAGGTATGGTGGAAACACCCTTTGGGGAATGGAATACACTATCTGGCTACCCCACCACTGGACCCCTCCTCAGTATGTCTCACTTTCAGTTAACATTCAAGACCCAGATTGTAGCTGAAAGTGCACTATAGCTCTTCCTTATTCCCATGATGCCCATCATACTGTCATTTATATGCAAGCCCCCTTCACATGTTTACCTCAGAATCACATTGACCCACGTGTAGAAAGAATCTACAGTTACAAAACAGATGGCGGAGACCATGCATTTATGGGGATGGAGTATTTGTTCATTCATTGCATTGTTGCCTCCCAAATCTTTGACCACTGCAATGCAAGGACAGGTCAGCCATGTCAACAGAAGGAAGCTCTGTTAACTCTTATGTAAGGAAAGAACAGCTGCATATTCTGGAATGGGAGCGAGTTCACAGAAAAGATCAACATAAAAATCACAATACAATGGTACCTCGGGTTACAGATACTTCAGGTTACAGACTCTGCTAACCCAGAAATAGTACCTCAGGTTAAGAACTTTGCTTCAGGATGAGAACAGAAATCATGCAGCGACAGCGCAGCAGCAGCAGGAGGTCCCATTAGCTAAAGTGGTACCTCAAGTTAAAAACAGTTTAAGGTTAAGAACGGACCTCCAGAACGAATTAAGTTCTTAACCCGAAGAACCACTGTATATAATCAAAATAAGAACAACAATCCAATAACGCACACACAACCCCCCCTGAAAAGAGCCGCATTTTAAAAGGGCATAGGATGTCAACCAGATCAACCACAGGCCTGGTTAAAAAGGAACGTTT
This sequence comes from Podarcis vaucheri, assembly GCF_965113315.1. Classification (NCBI taxonomy): domain Eukaryota; kingdom Metazoa; phylum Chordata; class Lepidosauria; order Squamata; family Lacertidae; genus Podarcis; species Podarcis vaucheri. The sequence continues at coordinate 35,516,493 of NC_138766.1, read as the reverse complement.
TTGCCTGGCACCTAAAGGTGTATAATGAAGACAGGCAAACTTCCTTAGGAAGAGCATTCCACAGACAGGGAGCCACTGCAGAGAAGGCCCATTATGTTACCACCCTCTGGAGCTCTCGAGGAGGAAGCCCACGAAGAAGGGCCTCAGAAGATAATCTCAGGGTCCGGGTAATGCTGAACTGAGAAATTTGGTTCTCGGGGGGTGGGTGGGTGAGGAATGACCATTCTGCTTCTAACCGCTGATACCTGAGGGGCTATCAGTATTTGGGTGAGGGGCAGCTGTGCTCCTGTTTTTTCCCTCAGGCCCCTCTAGACCAGTGTTTCCCAACCTTTTTTGGGCAAAGGCACACTTGTTTCATGAAAAAAATCTCGAGGCACACCACCATGCCAGATGGGGAAAGGTCACTTTTTACTTATGTAAAAAAAAATAAAAAATTAGTAACAGCATAGAAGGTAATGGTTAGGCTAGCATCCCTCTTCCAAATATGCTAGGTTTTTATTTGCAGGGACTGTTCTAAATGGGAAAGCATTCAGCACTGTCATTCTCCCATCTGCCATCTGAATTGGTACTATTCTGGGTCAACTTACTCTGCTGCATGTGTAGATGAAAATGGCACCAAGTGTGGGGGAGGGGGCAGAACAGGTTTCAGATACAGGATATTAAGCATACACGTACTTCAGATTGAACTGGTTGCTTGCTTTGCAAGTTTTCATTTCCCAAATGACTGCCTTGGCAAGCGCAATACCCACCAGGCTCAACGCCGGTCTCGCGCTGCCGCTTCCCACGCTCTCAAGGACCCGGGAGGAGGAAGGCGTGAAGGGAATCCCGAAGGCGCGAAAACCTCGCGCATGCACAGGCCTTCCGCCTGCGACAGCCCAGTAGGCCGGCCGAAGCGAGCGGCGATGGGATGTGGGAGGGAGCTCGCTCGCCGCCCCGCGTGTGCCTATGTGGGGCACGTTACAGCCCCGTGACGTCAGCGCCACGCAGGCAGCCAGGCAGGCAGACGGCGAGAGCCCTGCGCTGGGCGGCCTCTCCTCGCCGCCGCTGCCCCGCCTCTCGCCGCCCAACTCGCCCGCCTCCCTCCCACGGCACACCAGGCAACGTCTCCCACGGCACACCAGGCAACGGAACACTGGTTGGGAAACACTGCTCTAGACTGACTGTGGGTCGTTTTCTTCAGGTGTATTCTGCAACATGTCAGTGATGCGCTCATAGTTCACTAGTCCGGACTGTCCATACATCTTCTCACTTTCTTAGCTGTTCTGCCGTACTTCCCCAATGCAGAACCCAACAAAAATAAATTGAAGCCACACAATAACCGTTCCTACACCCACCAGTTTTGTCCTGCGAATCTCACTCACCCTAGCTAATACTCGCAGGCTTTACCTGGGAGCCCAGTTCTGGCAGGTGAGCAGGTGAAACTGAGCCAGGAAAGGGAGAATCGGCTAGCAGAGGAAGGGTTAAGTGCCTCTACCCACCCATGCCTGACATAATGTTCATTTAAACATAATAAATACACAATCTGTTATGTCCCATTGAGTTGCAAGTCCAGTGCAAGGCGAGTACATAACAGATTGCACACAGTTCTGGCAGGGGGAGAGGAGTAAGACTAGCAGGAAGAGTGGATCGACTGGAGCGTTTTCAAGCCTCACAAAAGGAAGAACCCCAGTGAGTACATTAGCAAACAGCCTTGGCTGGTTCTCTCCCTGTTTCATCACATACAGGCTTTAATTGTTTCTTGATCCTTTTTTTTAAAGAAGGTGTTGACAAGATTTTGTTTTCCCCTCCGAAATAAAGCCTCCAACCTCTACCAATTTTCCACATCCTCTGGAAACTCTCCCTGCACAAGTTCTTTAAAAGGTAAAATGCTCCTAGTTCACTGTAAGTTTTGTTGAAAAGAGAAGCGCTTAATTCCTCTATTAAGCAAATATTTCCAAAAATGCTTGCAAAACAAAGAAAGCATGGAATCTGGCAGGAAAACAAAGTGTTTCAGAATCCTGGGCATTTATCTACATTGCAGATTTAAATATGCTTATAACACGTTCCTGCTTCCTGGGGAAATCCTTTGGAAATGTTGGTGTTCTGGGAAGGAGGTACCAAGCTACAATTCCTAGGATTCTTTGGGGGAAGCCATACATACTTAAAAGAGTTAGGAACTTCAGTGCGTATGTAGATTTGCCCAACTATTTCATTTGGTGGGGTTTTGGGTGTGTGTGTGTGTGTTTGCAGACTCAAAATACCTTTGAAATAATATTTGAAATGCAAAAGCTTAAAACAAAAACACCTCTTCCTGGCTGTGAGTGAGATGAAAAATATTCTCAGAGGACTGGAATAAATATGTGAATTCAGTGGCGTAGCGTGGGGGGTGCAGGGGGGCCCGGCCACACCGGGCGCAACATCTGGGGGTTAGGGTTAGGGGGCGCAAATCCACGGGTTAGGGGGCGCCTTGCCCCGGGTGCTGACAACCCACGCTACGCCACTGTGTGAATTATTTGAAAAGCAATTGTAATCAACAGATTATGCTAGTAGGATTACAAGAAGTTTTGTAAGGAGGAATATATGAAATATTGTTGCAAGGAAGTTTGTAAAGAGAGTTATTAGTTAAGATAATTAAAAGCAATAGTGAAATTAAGAAATGTAAATTAAGCGAAAGAGATTGGGAAATTTTCAGATGTGATTGATGGAAGTCAAAAAAATTGTATAAGATATGAAATTGTGTTAAATGATTGTCGAAAATGATATGTGATATATATATATATATATATATATATATATATATATATGAGATAAAAAATAGGGGACCATTTTGTCCGGCCCTCTGCAATGCAGGAACATGCAACTGTCCTATACAGGGATTGAACCTGCAACCTTGGAGTTATCAGCACTATGTTCCAAGCAACTGAACTATCCAGGCTATGTTAAAATTGGGGTTTAAAACCCAAAGTTTCTTCAGGAATGGATCCAGGGCAGATGATCCCCATGGCATCACAGGGTAGATCGGCCACAGATCTACTTAGCACAGTCTGCATAACCACTTCAAGGTTCTACTACCTCATTTTTGTTGCATATATCAGCCCGAAAGAGGTAAACAGTGGTGTCTCCAGTTGGGAATACGGTAGTATCAAACCCCAACTGAATAGTGGGAAGATATGCTCTTCTCAAAGACATTTGAGAGTTGCTCATTGACTTGACAATAGTTTGACTTAACACAATCATTTTTTAGAAAATGGAGTGGAACAATACACAGAGATTAAAACAGAACACTTACTGCTGAGTGGGAGCTTTCAATATTTTTATCTCCCCCCTTTAAAATTATTTTTAGTGGTCTAATCAGCAACCTCTTGTTATCTCTTGATCTGCCATGGAGATATTCTGGGTTTTAGATGAATATGGAATGCATATTCAAACTGCATTTGGTTTGAAAAGCTTTAATTAGTTTTCTACTTAATTCAATGAGTTGATTCAATTTATAGAGCAAACAAGGAATTTCCCCCCTCTCTTTGTAACAGGTTCTCAGAAATCAGTCTGCTTCCTGCTCAACAGGTCACCTTCATAAGCTATGGCAAATCTTTCGACCATCAACATTAGACACAATATTAAGTCATTCTGTTTAGAATTCGTACAATTAAACCCTCTTTTTTCCTGATAGACACTGGCATGCAGGAAGTCTGCACAGAAATGTGAATAACCAAAGTGAACACAGCCCATCAGCTTACCAGGTATTTGTCAACCATGCAGAGAGCAAAGGCAGGAGTTTATTGACACTCTGGTGGTTGACTTGTCAAATGGCTGGTGATAATGATGCATTAATGGTTTGTGGGGGATGCATCATAGGCTAGCAGTGCAATCTTAATCAGGACTACTCAGAAGTAAGTCCTATTGAATTCATTTAGCTTTTGCCCTGGTAAATGGAATTAGGACTGCAGCCTCAGCTCCAAAGAAGGCCTTAGCTTGATGCAAGGAGGTAGAGAGAGAGGAAAGAATAATTCCCCACACCCTGGAGTTCTCATGACTTTTGCCTCCATTCTACATGCGGCATACCCTCCAACTTTTTCTAACCAAGATCTGGAAAACTGCCCCCCCCCAAACACATCATGTCGCCACCTGCCTGTCATGTGGAATTAGGGTACCCTGGAGTGAAAGCAGAGCCTTAAAAAAAAGAAAAAAGCACTACCATCCTGCTTAAAATGGGGCTCTTGGCAGGTATGCATGCTATTGCTATCAGCACAGGACTTGGAGGCAGATGTGCAGGGCCCTGCACAGCAGCATGAGCAAAAAGAGTCCCTAAACACACCATAAAATGACAGCTCCCATAAGGCAAGTCCAAAGTCTAAAATTACCTAACTTCACCACTGGCTCTTTAGCCCCTTGTGCCAGTCATCCCAGTGGGATCTAAAGATGTTCATCTCTAGCCCAGTGCTTCCCAAATTCGGGTCTCTGGCTGTTTTTGGACTACAGTTCCCATAATCCATTACCAACTACTCCTGCTAGCTAAGGATGATGGGAGTTGTAGTCCCAAAACAGCTGGAGACCCATGTTTGGGAAATGCAGATCTAGCCATTGCATTTGTAGCCATGTGACAGGAAGCTGGGCCAGTTGTGGCTTCCCGCTGCACATTTTTGTGTTTAGTGTATCCCTATCGAACATTACGACACTCATGCTGCAGCTAAGGCAGCAGGCACCAGAGAAACAGCTTCACTTTTATTGATGGGATCATTACCCGATCTTCCTCACCACACCGGCCTTCAAAGTGGCATAACGAAACACAGTTAAAATCAATACATAATGCAAATGTAAGAGGGCAAGAAAGCCTGCTGCAGCAGGCCAGGGGCCCATTCAGTATCCTGTTCTCACAGTGGCCAACCAGATGCCTGCAGGAAGCCTGCAAGAATAACATGGATGCAACAGCACTCTCCCTCCTGTGGTTTCTAGCGACTGGCTTTCAGAGGCAAACTGTCCCAGATAGTGGAAGTAGAACACAGCCATCAGCTTTAGTATTGACTGCTGGCATTGTCCTCCATGAATTTGTCTATTCCTCTGATGAAGCCTTCCAAGTTGATGGCCATCGTTGCCTCTTGTGGGAGCAAACCAAGCATAGAATCATCTTTTTAAAATAAAATAAAATACCAGCAGCAACATATTTAAAAAAGCAGAGACAAGCAGCAGTTAAAGCAGAAATTGTAATTGCAGCTGAAAGCTCTGGCAAACAAGGCCAACTTAACATGACACCTAACAGAGAGTAATGATGATTCCAAGTGAATATGCCTTGGGGAGGAGTCCCACAACTAGGGCGCCACCAAAGAAAAAGCACCCTAGCCGGTAGCCGATGTGTCAAGTCTTTTCCTCTTTAGCTGAGGTGTGAAAACAGCCTATCAGAATACTCCATATATAACAGGTTACTATTCAGGTAAGGATGATCTTGACTCAGAATAGGAAAGGTCAAGCGATATTGTAGGGTTTACTGCTTGGGGAAAACGTGTCTGGAAGTACCATTTATAACTAGCAAATTTCTACCTATAAGGTGTTGTGGGAATGTTGCAGCAATTATATAGGAAGGGATATCACATCAGCACATTTCTGTGTGCCTTCTGCCTGGGGTTGGGGAACCTGTGGTTCACTAGATGTTCATCATCCTGGACATACTGATTAGGGCTGGTGGAAGTTGGAGTCAACATTTGAAGGGTGGCACATTCTCCATTCTTGCTTTCTGTAGCAATAAAGGTCGTGACTGACTCTGGGGTTGCGGCGCTCATCTCGCTTTATTGGCCGAGGGAGCCGGCGTACAGCTTCTGGGTCATGTGGCCAGCATGACTAAGCCACTTCTGGCAAACCAGAGCAGCGCACGGAAATGCTGTTTACCTTCCCGCTGGGTTGCACTATTTATCTAGTTGCACTTTGACGTGCTTTTGATTTTTTTTAATTAATATTTTTTTAAGTTTTATCAATAGAATAATTCAGAAAAAAATACAAAACAGAAAAATACAAAATCACAAAATACAAAAATACAAACATTAAATACAAAAAGAGAAAGAAAAAAGAAGAAAAAAGAAACACATAAAAACAAAACTCCCTCTTTTTTAATTTCTCATCTTTAGTTAACTTATTTTCCTGACTTCCTCACGCCTCCCTTTTTTGTATCCCTTTTTAAAAATTGGTTCAGCAAATTCATATCCAATTTAGCTTATCTATTATCAATCCCATCTTACATTTTACCTTGTTGCTAGAACCCCTTCAGTTCATTTCAACGTCATCAGCATTCAAAAATTTTACAATGTTTCTGTAAATAAATTTTAAATTTCCTCCAATCTTCTTCCACAAGCTCTTCTCCCTGGTCTCGAATTCTGCCAGTCATTTCCGCGCACTTTGACGTGCTTTTGAACTGCTAGGTTGGCAGGAGCTGGGACTGAGCAACGGGAGCTCACCCCATCGCGGGGATTCGAACCACCGACCTTCTGATCGGCAAGTCCTAGGCTCTGTGGTTTAACCCACAGCGCCACTCGCGTCCCCCTATGTAGCAATATCACACCCCAATAGTAGTTTGGCGATAAGTTGTGGATTTGAGATACATTCATCTGCCAGATTCAATGTTTTGTTTGTTGTAATGGGTGAAAATAGTGTACCGCTTTTTATACAGACCTCCTAAAAGCAGACTCTTAAGAGTGGGCACAATTCAGAAAAATTAGACTCCCTTCAGATGCACTGATTTCCATGGGAGAAAATTAAGTATGTGCCCAGCTCAGCTATCCTAAGGAAATCAAAGGGACTTAACTATGCTTAACTTGTCTGGATTCTACTCGTAATTTTTTTCCACATGGAATTTTATCTTCTTTTTAAAGAAGATGTTATTTATTTACATATGTACTTATTTATTTTGTCTCGGCAGTGCCCTGGAGTCTCTGGTATGAATTCTGCTCCACGGACTAAACCCACGACTTCTTTGTCTATTGCGCTTTGTGTCTGGTTCCACTTCAGAAAGCACAGTGAAGAAGGAAAGTTTTTGGCAACCAGTCCATACCCTCAGTCATAGCGCTGGCTTTCTGTCAGGCTACACAAAGCAAAGCCCAGAAACATAATTGCCACGGTTGTATAACTGACAGTGCGGGTGGCAGGTGTCTGCCAAAAATATGGTGCCAACATAATGGCTTTGGGGCAGCTGAAAGTAAATTGGGAGAGAAATAGTTGCATTAGCAATAATTTTGTTTTTGGAATGCAACTGAAAATCTCTGTTCTACTCTAGCCACAGAAGATGTGCCTCTTTGTACCAGAGCAGTGGAAGATAAATCATAAATGGATATTAGAATTCGAAATGTGCAGTTGTAGAAAGACTGTAAATTATACAGGAAAGGCAAAAATGATGGTGCACACCATTTAAAGGCACCCCAATCATGCTCGGCATATCCACATTACTCATCAGAAAAAATCTTAAAAGGCTAGTAATGAGAGGAAACAAGATCAAATGAGTAGGCTTCTAATAATGCGGTGAGACACATGGCACCCAATACACTTTTATCTTACAAATGTAAGGTCAGGGCTTAAAAGGACAAAAGACTTATCAAAGTGAATACTATAGAGAATCGTTTTCCTTCCAACTTTTCCCCTCCCCTGCTTCTGTTGTGAAGGTTAGTGCTCTGCCTGTTTAATAATGCAGATTTAAAAGGGGAGAATGATTAAATAAAAGGCTTCAGAAAGTAGCATTCTGTCAGATTTTTGGATGGAATAATTGTTTTGCTGGCTTTCACTTATCCAAATCAAGAATAAAAGAACATTTAGGGATGGTGAGACTTAATCTTTTGGAAAATCATTTATTTCCCCTGATAATTTCCAAAAAGGAAGAAAAGATGGGCAATGCTAGTAGCTGTTGATTTATTCATTTTGGAGGAATCCAGGCTTCATCTTTTTTCCATTACAGGTGCAGCATCCCCAGAACAATATTCAGCACCATAAACGTCAGCACTTACAAAGCACTTTAGATTAGTCTTTGCCAGCCTACAGATGTTTTCAGCTACAACTAGCTGGCTGTGGTTGATGGGAGTTGTAGTCCAAAACATTTGGAGGGCATCAGGTTGGCAAAGACTGCTATAGAGGATTCCATAAACATTATCTCTGTATTAGTGTGCCATTTTTGCAGCAGCGTGGAAGAGGAATCTCAGCAATTCTTCCAACAGTTCAGTAAGGCTGGGTGGATATTATTACGTCTTCATCTTGCAGAGGCACAGAGATTGTAGCTTAACTAGGGTAATCTGTCATAACCAAGCTTGAACACCAGAATTTCACCATTTTTAATCTTAGCAACTTTGCTCCTGTACTTGTTGTCTCTTATACTTTGGAGTTTGTAGTGCCTGCTGCTGACTTTCCATTCATCTCACTCCTGCTTATCCTTTTTACAGAACTTCGTTGTTTACCTTGGGTCTCGAACGGCTTGGCTCCTGAACAAATTGGCTCCCAAATGCCGCAAACCTGGAAGTAAGTGTTTGGGTTTGCAAACATTTTTTGGAAGCTGAACGTTTGACACTGCTCCCATGGCTTCTGATTGAGTGCAGGAAGCTCCTGCAGCCAATCGGAAGCCACACCTTGGTTTTCAAATTGTTTCGGGCAGTGCTTTTTTTCTTAAAAAATATTTAGGGGTACTCTCATTTTGACTCAAGAAAGTCACCATTTTATAGTTCAAATCAGGAAAAATAAATACAGTAAATGGACAAAAGTACAAAGATTCACAAAATATTTAGGGGTATGTGTACCCCTGCGTCTCCCCAGAAAAAAGCACTGGTTCCTGGAGTCGAATGGATTCCCAGAATGGATTATGTTCGACAACCAGGGTACCACTGTTCATTGCACATACCTTTTATACTGAACACACTGATTAACCCCCCCCCCATGTCTCAAAGAGCCCTTACTATGCCAATTGATTGGCAGTATGATTATGTCCCCCTGTGGTGGTTGTACAAGGGACTGTCTCTGGACTCCAACTATACCGAGGACAGCTTGAGAAACAAACCCCTTAGTCAATCTTAGCAGAGGCCCCTGTTTTCATCTGGCTCTCCAGTGAAGAAAGAAGTTACTATTGACATATGTATGTGATTTAAGAAGAGACTGTCTACTCTGCTAGAGTAGACTCAGGAAACGTCAAGCTCTTCAGTGGAAGGTCTCCTACCAGCGTCTCCACCACTTGAGGGTAGGTGAGTGGCTGCCATAGGGCCTTACCCAATTGTGGAATGCTTTTCCCAGAGAGGACATTTTGGTACAATGTGAAGGCCCTTAAAAAGTAATACTTCTCCCATGCTTCTCGGATGCAATTTTAATCTTGCTGTTTTATGCTACTTTGTGGTCTTGTGGCCTTTTAGTTTATTACACAGTACTTGTATTTACATTTTTATTGTTTTGTTATTTCTTTTAAACCCTCCTGGGAATCTGATATAAAAACTACCCAATCAAAACAGATAAATATTGGTTTTGCCCCCCACAACAACCTTGCATGGTTGGTTACTATTGTTCCCATTGTACAGATTGCAAACATAGTGTGGGAAAGAGAGATTTGCCAAAAGCCACTTCACAAAATTCAGGCTGTAGAAAAAGTAACGGTCAAAATGGTAATCTTGGGATAATTTCTCTGCCTTTAGAAAAACATTCATGCTGAAAAATGGCAGCTGGGGAAAAGGTCTAACATCTGGAGCAGGGAAAATATTTGATCAGCTTTGCTGTTTTTTAGGTATATGTAATCACATTTTGTAAAGAGCAGGTTTTTAAATTGTCTCACATTGGCATTCTTACTGAGAGTAACAGAGCACATCCAGCATTTAATGCTTCATTTGAAAGAAAAAGAAGAGAATGTGGTTTTGGGAGTAGTAAAAAAAAAAAAAAGAAAGGCATGAGAAATGTAGAACAGTTTTCTTTTACATCATGTGATGCTGTGAGATTCATAGAAGCAGCTGGCACTCACAAGCTGCAGTTATAGCAATGACCAAACTGTGTCACACTTTCTTATACTTTTGAGTATAAAATGTATCTGTCAGAATATGAGGATTTAAAAATAACTGTAACACATACATGTGCATATGTGTACACACACACACACACCTCTCACAACTTATAAATCTTCTCGTTTTGCTTATGGCAATGGATCTGAATTTGGTGTGCTTCCAGGTGATCTCCAAGATCACAATAAAAACATAGAAAGCTGTCTCATAATGGGTGTCTCATAAGATGGAGAACATTGCTCCACCTTATTCTACATTCTCTATATCAGAGATATAAAAAGTTGTGCCCTCCAGATATTGTTGGATTCCAAGTCCCATCAGCCCCAGTCAGCATGGCCGCTACTCAGGCATGAAGGAAATTGGAGTCCAGCAACATCTGGAGTACCACATCAGCCAGCACTGCTCTACACTGGCTGGTTCTCCAAGGATCAAGCCCTGCCTAGGAATGCTGGTGATCGAACCCATGTAAAGCATGTCCTCTAATGCTATGAGTTACAGATCTTCCCTGTATTATTTGACAATGTAAATCACAGGGGAGAGCACTAAAGAACCAGTCATTACTGTGAAGTTTCTTCCATATGCTGAAGAGGCAACCCACATTTTATTCCTACATTTAAAATAGCAAGTGATTGTGACAAAGAAAAAAACACACCTTCAAAATCAATCCCTATATGAATAGCGTTTCCTTGTGCATAAACACATTGGGTATCAGCTACGGAGGACAAATGCAATAGCTAAGTTTTAATTCAGCAGCCTTTTCAGAAACCTTCTGTGTTGTAAATTAAGAAGTTACGATGGCGTGCAATGAAGACAAGCAATTCGTATAGAGCAATGCTCCTCAGTGCAAACAATTTTAAGACCTACTTGTTTAATTCATTGTGACCATGGCTCAGCAGGCTGGTGCATTAACAATCCAGACACACTGCCTCTGCTCCTGCAGTTTATGCCATTTGGAAATGCTCCTTTGGAAATCAGACTGAATTAATTGTGGATGGCTAACTATACCTTCAGAAGACTCAGTTCATTGCATCGTGGAGATTCTAGCCAGAGTGAGGCAAATGGAATTGGATCCTTTCTGCGAGGTTTAGCCAGATCCTGATATCCTAGTTTTGAGGCAAAGGTCCAAGGATGTGAACACACTTGGCCCACAGACAGGGAGCATGTAATAAAATATTATCATCTCGAAGGAGGGCGTCTGGAAGGAGAAAGTGCAAACAGGTGCTGGCTCAGCAGGAATGGAAACACCGAGAGCATCGGAGGGCCTCATAAAAGCCACACACTCCAGAGCTCTTCATCAGTGTCCATGGTTCAGTTTATAAATGTTCTCAACACTGAAATCACCTTTGTGTCAGTTTGATGGGGGATGCATATGGCTCAAACTGATTGTTGCAGCTTGAGCCTGCAACAACACCCCTCCCTATATTCCCTCTCTGGATTCCAACTATACCAAGGGCAGTTTGAGAAACAAAACCCTTTAGTCTAGCATAGCAGAGGCCCCTGTTCTCATATGGCTCTTCAGTGAAGAAAGAAGTTATTATTGACACATGTAAGTGATTTAAGAAGATACTGTCTCTTCTGACAGAGAAGGACTTAGTTGCCTAGTGACTCGGGAAATGTCAGATTCTTCTGAAAGGTTAGTCTGGAGGCTTTAGAAGCACATTAAAACTCATTTTGCAGGGTGAATGCTGAAGAGGACCCAGGTATAAGAAAGGGTGATAGAATACTTGAAAGGAAAAGTAAATGTTCTGCATGGATATGATTTGGAGAACCAGTGGTATGCTTGGAAGCAATATATGATTTCATTTATTTTCAGGGGAAAGGGCTTACAGCACCTGCCTGTGACTTAGCCAAGCAAGTAATTGGGCTACTAGAAATCAGAACCACTAATAAGCCTTACATATTCTATTTATTATTATTTATGAAACCTCCACAGTCTAGCTCAAACCTTGGAAGCAACTGGGGATCCTTTTTATTTATATTGAGTTGAACAATAACAGGAAATGCTTACAGTAGTCTGTGGACCAAAGAACTGAAGTCCAGAAGCGACCTCAAGTGTCAGAAATGGTTTCCTTTGATATTTGCACTTCTCCAACCCCACAAAATATGTACAAGGTGAAAGGCCACACAAAAAAATGTGTATATGACTGAGAACAGCATACAAAAATGCATTACACAAAAGAAAACCATTTGCCAAAAATCTGCATATTCAAATATCAGAAGAATACAAATGCTGGGTTCCAGGTCATGTGATTGAGCTGAATGGGCTTAGGATCCAGATAAGTCCCCACCCCTTCATCCCATCTTGCCCTCAGAATGAAAAGACTTTCACTGGTCTCAGCTCAGCCAGCTGGGATGGCCCCAACTGAGCTGGGGTGAGAACATTATGCCAGCATATATTTGGCAGTGCCAGAGTTGGGGACTTAATGCCGGCTGAGTCCAGCTGAGCTGAGAAAAAGCTGGCTGAGCCTAAGATCCGCTTCACCCCAAGCCGCTGGTGGATCCTGCCATAGCCTTGTCCCCTTAGCTGGATACAACACAATGTCTGAATAGCTTTTGAGAAGCTACTGAGAAACAAAATGAACCAGGTACATATCCCTGAAAATTCCACTGGTCTTTGTAGGGTACATTTGGATGTGATTTTATATATATATATAGAAGTATGCTTGAATTGACTGAGTTGATTATTGTTAGTCAAGACATCCATCTCTGAAATTAAAGGTCATGGAAAGAAATGCAGTGGGGATTTCAATCAAAAAATATTCAGTAAAATAAGATTTTAAAGCTCTCCAAATATTCAGCCAGGGGAGTAGTGTGAGAAAATTATGTTTCCAATTATGCACAAGGTACATGGGGGGGGGGAGAAGAAGGCATGATTAAAATATGCATGTTGTGAGATTGCAAGTATTTGAAGAATGTGTGCCATCATTACCTTTAAATGGGTGAGATGTGGCTTCAAATTAGGTTCATAAACAGGTATGAGAAACTGAATGATTTTGTACCTCCATAAAGGCTGTGAGGAGTCACTTGAGATCAAGCACCATTATTAACCCAAGTATTTTCTGTGCATACTTTTGTTTCATGCTGAAAACTGGAGACAATGTTGGAAACACTGTTATTATTAATCATTTATGCACAATCTCAGAAGTTTCTGTTGCAAATCCAGGTGTACACATCAGGCTGTTTCATGGCCATCACTTGGCTTCTTTATTACTTTTCATCCAGTAAGTAGCAGTCGAGTGTGTGAACTGCCTCCGTTGCTCGTGCTGGAGGTGATGTGGGAAACCTGTCCCCCCTGAGAGTTTGGTGGGTGATGTCCTAGTCACCCATGCACAGCACCACTTGAGGTTACGGACATCAGGTTCTGAACATGCACATGTGAATCAGCTCTTCCTCTGTACACAAATATTGCTAAATCACGTTTTTAAAAAGCTTCCCAAATATGCCACAGGACAGGTTTTGGGTGAATATAGCACCATCTACTCTACAACCGAATTGCCAATCCAGAGCTGAGCAGAGATTTCTCAGAAGATATTTGTCTGAGAACCTTCCTGAGATTTTTCTTTTTCTCACTATGTCCCACCATCCCTGAAAAAGAAGTCCATTTCACAGAACTGCATTGCAGAATTCAGAGAAATGCAGATTTTGAAGGATGTTTTGGTTCACATAATATTCAGGAAGTATGGATTAGAAAGGTTCACCCCATCCCTCCTCAGCACCTGCAATCCTAAACACATTTACTAATTTAGAGAGTAATCTCCACTGAACACAGTGGGACTTACTCTGAAGTAAGCATGCACAGGATCACACTGACAATATGACAACTCTCGCCTACAATTATATAGGAAAAATACTTACACCAATGCCGTTGTATTAAACCGAGCCATTGGCTGGCTGCCTTTGAATGCATTTGAAGAGTTGCTTTCCAGCTGAATAAGTTTTATCTTTTTATGTGGAAATTAAAATCCCCACTTGCATACACAAAGTTCCTACTGGAAGCGAAGTCTAAGTAGCCCAACTCACAACCGAGCCGAGTTCAGATATGAAAAGCAACTCCTAAGCGTTTCAGTGGGAGCATAAGAATACTTTGTATTTTAATTATCCTCTTAGTACTGCTTCAGTCAAGAGTTTTTCTGTCCCCATGGCCATTGGTAATCCAAGCCTGTTCCTGGAGAGTAAGCAACATTTCTTTCCCAATGTTTTCCCCCCTCGTCTCCAATGGCACTGAAATTTAGACAATAACATGCAGCGCACATGATTAATGAAGCTGTGAACTGAGAAGAGGACAGCTGCTGGATCACAAAGAACTGCTTTGTGTGCATGTTGCTGCATGCGCGACAAACTCCACAAACTGATAATTTGTTAATTAGTTGAATCTCTCCCTGTGTAATGTTAATGTAACCTTCAAGTGAAAAAGTACTCACAATCAGGAAGAGTTTTCACCACAGCAAAACATGCCCAACTCCACCATGCCCCAGGAGTGATTTCTTCTGTGCGCCTCTCATTCAAGAAGCTATTTCGTCTTCAGACTTTTTAAAATTGCATTGATGTGTTTTGGTTTCCTTCAAAGGCCCTGTGTGCATCATGGTTCAGCAGGTATAAATAAAAAGAAGTCTCTCTCATAACAGAAGCAAATAGTTTGTCATGAAACTCTTGTTCTTCTTGCCATGGGAAGGATTATATCTGAACCTTCTTTCAACTAAAGTTTACTGAAGCCAAGAGCATATTGATATTTTGTGGAATCTAGCACATCCGCAAATATGAAGTCATGGAGTCCCATGGGGTCAATTTTGGAGTCCTGATGTACCAACTCAGTTGTACTATCAGGGCCACTTGGAGAACCAAAGGCAGTTTATTTAAGAATCATACATTTGAATAGTGCACAAGGATTTCAATTCAATCATCTGTCAAAATGCAAAGCTTTATCACGATTTAGAAATTGTGCATAGAATGCAGTCACTGAGAAAGTCACATTTGCAGAGCACATGGACATTTCCTCTCAAATATCAGATCTCCATACACACACACACACACACACACACACACACACACACACAGAGAGATGCAAACATTCAGCCAAGTATCTTCCATTAAGCACACATGCAACACACATGCAATAACATGAAATTCTTACTCATAAAAACATTATCCTGAAAGCATATATTTCATAGTGGAATATACATATATTATATAAGATCTAGCAGAATAAATGTACATATGCTGTTGTGGCGTGGGCCTAGCCCTCCATACCTTACTTCAGTGTTTTGTCATTGTCACTACTTCATGGTTCATTGTTTAGGGCAGAAGATTTGATTGATTGTTTGATATATATATATATATATTTGCTTTCGTAGATTTTCACGGGTACAGGAATGCAGGTTTTGGTGTCTTCGGGTGTCTTCCCGTGTAAGAGTCGGGGTGTCTGTGCGACGTTTCGACGAGGTCTCACTCGTCATCTTCAGGCTGGTGCTTTCGGCTTCTTGTTACTGGAACAGAGCAGAATCTGGTGTTTGAGTTCCTATAAATACTGTTGAGGGGTGTGGTGTATAGCCTCCAACGTTCTGGGCAGAGAGGAAGTTCCTAGATTAGTGTGCCTTTTCTTCTTTTGTTCCTTAATTACTTGAGGGATATCTTGGGTGATTTCATGAGTGATATTCAGAATATCACTGGGTGGGTCATTAAGTGTAGATTAGTTGCTAAAGCTTTCGTGTCTTGACCTCTTGAGCTTGTGAAGAGTTTTTCTGAGAAGATGGCTGAGCTGCATTTAGTTGTGCTCTGGCTTGGCTTCGTGTAGAGGGGCGAGCTGTGATTTTGTGCCTTGTGCCAGCCAGATCTGTGTAGGGATTGCAGGGGGGTGCAGCATCCGGAGGTGCCACTATAGTTTGGCTACTGGATGGAGTCTGTAATATGTCTGTGGAGAGGGTCTGGGTTTGGGTCTGGTGTGGTTGATTGGTGACGGCGTTCTGTGTGCCTCTGGTTCTGGTGTCGGTTTTTGTGGGGAGGGCTAATTTCCAGATGTCTGGCAGGCGGGACGTGTCGTCACGCTTGTTCATGTTGTGAGGGTGTTTCTCTATCTCGATGGCTTCCATGATTATTCTCTTGTGGTGATGTTCCATGTTAAAGAGCAATTTGGAATCTGCAAAATTAATTTCGTGTCCTGTTTCTTTCATGTGTTGGAAAAGAGAGGAAGTTTTTTCTTCTTTTTTGACGGCATTCTTGTGTTCTGCGATACGTGCATTTATTCGTCTGTTTGTTTGTCCAATGTACGTGGCTGGGCAGACTTTGCAGGGTATTTCATAGACCCCTTGGTTTTCCAGCTGGATTTTGTCTTTTGGGTTTCTGAGGATATTGGCTATTTTTTGGTTGGTGCAGAAGGCTGTTTTGATATTGTGTTTATGGAGGATTTTGCTGATTTTGTCTGTAGTGCCCTTGATATAAGGAAGGAGGGCCATGCCATTGTTTTCTTCTGTGTCTTGGTTTTTGGGGGGTGTTTCTTTTTGGATTAGCTTCGTAACCCTGTTTTTCTGGTATCCATTGGCGATTAACACATTTGAGAGATTCTGTAACTCAGTTGTCAAGTGGTCTTTGTCAGCCAGGCGTTTGGTTCTGGAGATGAGAGTCTTGGCTACGGAGTTTATTTGTGCAGGGTGGTGGTGTGATTGTGCATGTAAGTAGCGGTTGGTGTGTGTTTTTTTCCGGTAGATAGTGTGTCCTAGGGAGCCATCAGGTTTTTTGTAGATTAGGACGTCAAGAAAGGGGAGTTGGTTGTTGTCTTCTATTTCCATAGTGAATTGTATTTTGGGGTGTAGGCTGTTGAGATGTGTGAGGAAGCTATCTAGTTTTTCTTTCCCGTGTGGCCAAATTACAAAGGTGTCGTCAACATATCTGAGCCAAAGTTTGGGTTTGTGTTCTGACTTGTCTAAAGCATTGGTTTCAAAGTGTTCCATGTACAAATTTGCGATGACCGGTGAGAGGGGTGATCCCATAGGTGCTCCTTCTATCTGTTTGTATCTTTGTCCATTGTGGATGAAGTACGTGTTGGTTAGGCAGTGGTTGGTCAGGTCCAGGATGTATTTGGGGGGATTGTATTTGTTTTGGATGGCTGTCAAGGCTTCATTAATGGGTACTTGAGTGAAGAGAGATACAACATCGAAGCTCACAAGAAGGTCATCGGGATGTAGGTATTGCTTCTTTATTGTTTCTATGAACTGGAAGGAGTTAGTAACGTGTGAAGCGATGGATTCTGCATAGGGCTGAAGTTGCTTAGCGAGAAATTTAGCGAGATTTTGTAGAGGTGAGCCTATGGAGCTGACTATTGGTCTGAGTGGTGTTCCTTCTTTGTGTATCTTGGGGAGACCGTAGAGTTTGGGGCATCTGGATGATTTTTCTCTGGGGATGATTCTTAGCTGGATTTCTTCACTGATAGGAGAGGCTTTTATTTTGGATTTGGTGGTTTTTTCCAGATAGGTGGTGGGATCTGTTTTTATAGGTTGGTAGGTAGGGTCTTGGAGTAGATTTGATAGTTTTGCTTGGTAGTCCGATGTGTTCATCACAACAGTGGCGTTGCCTTTGTCTGCTGGGAGAATGATTATGTTGTTGTCTTTCCTCAGGTTGGTGAGTGCTTTCTGTTCTTCTTTGTGTAAATTGCTTCTGGGTGGTTTGCTGGAGCAGAGGATGTTGGTGACTTCAAGTCTGATTTTATTGGCTTCATCTGGGTCGATTTTGGTCAGGCTAGCTTCGACTCCGCATATGATGTTTTCCGTGGGGATGCGTCTCGGGGCGACTGCAAAGTTGAAACCTTTGGAGAGTACTTTGGTTTCAGTTGGGGTGAGGATCCTGTCTGATATGTTATGTACTGTTTGTTTCATGGGTTGTTGTGGAGGGTGGCTGGGCTTCTGGCGTTTCTCTAGTTTGTAGAGTTTGTTGGTGTGTCTGTCTGTCTTATGTGAGGTCTCAGTTTCAGCTCTCCAGACGGCTAGTTGTTTGCATTTGTCCCAGAGTGCAGGGTGGATTTTGTTACATAGTTTGAGGTGAAGAGTGAGCAGATCTTTGTTGGTTTGGTTTAGTAGGTATCTTTTCTTATGTATTTCGTTTCTGATTAGGGATAGTTCAGTTCGTTTCAGGATCCTTTCGGTAGCTGGGGTTTTAGAGTGGAATTTAAGTTGGAAGCATGTGGGAGTTAAGTTGTTGTCTCGGCAGTTGCGTAGGAACAGGAGATCACATAAGATGGTGGCTCTTCGGATTTCTAGTTTCTCGTAGGTTCTTGTCAGCTGGAAGGTTTCCTCCCCGTAGAGGTGAGATATTTGCTTTCGTAGATTTTCACGGGTACAGGAATGCAGGTTTTGGTGTCTTCGGGTGTCTTCCCGTGTAAGAGTCGGGGTGTCTGGGCGACGTTTCGACGAGGTCTCACTCGTCATCTTCAGGCTGGTGCTTTCGGCTTCTTGTTACTGGAACAGAGCAGAATCTGGTGTTTGAGTTCCTATAAATACTGTTGAGGGGTGTGGTGTATAGCCTCCAACGTTCTGGGCAGGGAGGAAGTTCCTAGATTAGTGTGCCTTTTCTTCTTTTGTTCCTTAATTACTTGAGGGATATCTTGGGTGATTTCATGAGTGATATTCTGAATACCACTGGGTGGGTCATTAAGTGTAGATTAGTTGCTAAAGCTTTCGTGTCTTGACCTCTTGAGCTTGTGAAGAGTTTTTCTGAGAAGATGGCTGTGCTGCATTTAGTTGTGCTCTGGCTTGGCTTCGTGTATAGGGGCGAGCTGTGATTTTGTGCCTTGTGCCAACCAGATCTGTGTAGGGATTGCAGGGGGGTGCAGCATCCGGAGGTGCCACTATAGTTTGGCTACTGGATGGAGTCTGTAATATGTCTGTGGAGAGGGTCTGGGTTTGGGTCTGGTGTGGTTGATTGGTGACGGCGTTCTGTGTGCCTCTGGTTCTGGTGTACATTGGACAAACAAACAGACGAATAAATGCATGTATCGCAGAACACAAGAATGCCGTCAAAAAAGAAGAAAAAACTTCCTCTCTTTTCCAACACATGAAAGAAACAGGACATGAAATTAATTTTGCAGATTCCAAATTGCTCTTTAACATGGAACATCACCACAAGAGAATAATCATGGAAGCCATCGAGATAGAGAAACACCCTCACAACATGAACAAGCGTGACGACACGTCCCGCCTGCCAGACATCTGGAAATTAGCCCTCCCCACAAAAACCGACACCAGAACCAGAGGCACACAGAACGCCGTCACCAATCAACCACACCAGACCCAAACCCAGACCCTCTCCACAGACATATTACAGACTCCATCCAGTAGCCAAACTATAGTGGCACCTCCGGATGCTGCACCCCCCTGCAATCCCTACACAGATCAGGCTGGCACAAGGCACAAAACCATAGCTCGCCCCTATACACGAAGCCAAGCCAGAGCACAACTAAATGCAGCACAGCCATCTTCTCAGAAAAACTCTTCACAAGCTCAAGAGGTCAAGACACGAAAGCTTTAGCAACTAATCTACACTTAATGACCCACCCAGTGATATTCTGAATATCACTCATGAAATCACCCAAGATATCCCTCAAGTAATTAAGGAACAAAAGAAGAAAAGGCACACTAATCTAGGATCTTCCTCTTTGCCCAGAACGTTGGAGGCTATACACCACACCCCTCAACAGTATTTATAGGAACTCAAACACCAGACTCTGCTCTGTTCCAGTAACAAGAAGCCGAAAGCACCAGCCTGAAGATGACGAGTGAGACCTCGTCGAAACGTCGCACAGACACCCCGACTCTTACACGGGAAGACACCCGAAGACACCAAAACCTGCATTCCTGTACCCGTGAAAATCTACGAAAGCAAATATATATATATATATATATAAAACTTTACCCACTTTTCACCATAAAGCTCCAGAGCTGGCTACAACAATATCATACACAATTATAAAAACAGATGAAACAGACACACCCATGAGGTAAGGCAAGGCAACCACCTCAGGCAACACGATCCACAGAAGCAGCAGAGCTTTCCTTAAAGAAATGCATTGCTCGCTGCTGCTGCTGCCATGGGGGCAGCATGACTGCAGTGCACTGCTTGGAGGCCGGATCTGCTGACTCCTCAGCAATCCCACCCCCCCATTCTGTCTCTACAGAGGTCTCTTGGTGAATAGAAGGTGCTGCTGGTTTCCTCTCACCCGAGGGAGAAAATATCAGGGGCTTCCCTCTGGGGTCTCCTGGGGTCTGCAACCACTTGGTGTGATTCAGAGCAGGCTCCGCTTCCCCCCATGATGGTCTTTGATTCCCACTTCAACCATCCAGTAAAGTTGATTTGATTCTTCTGCCCCTGGTGTAGATCTTCACTCACCTCTTCTTCTGTAACAGGGAGGGTGCATATTCTGGTTCACCTCGAGTGCCAAATGTTTTGGGCCAGCCCTGCACATATATATGGTAAAACCATTCCTATCAGCACAGTACAGTTAAGCTTCATCAAAAGAGGTGTGTCCCACAAAACAAAATGCCTTAACTGCCAAAGGCCAGGGCAAAGACGACATTGCCTCAGATAAAGCTTTCTCTTGGACCACCTGCCTTCACACTTCTAGAGAGTGGCAGAACTGCTAAGAGAGCTCCCTGTGCTTAAAACAAACCCACACCAGGTTGGGAGTATGTCTGGCCACATGCATTCAGCCAACAGCATATTGAAACAGTCCCATGGTTGACATGGAGGCCATGAAGTTCTGATGCAGTCCATAAAAAGCAGCCTTAGCATGGACCTTGAGGTTCTCCCAACACCATCATGAAGGCTCTCCCCAACACCCCATCTAATATTATCTCCACCAATTCAAACAGGGAAGCTGTAGAAAAGTGGGGTAGATGATGCACTGATAGCATCTCCAGTACTATGAGCAATTCCTCAGACAAAGACATATTGTGCATTGGTCTCCGGATGAGGGAGATGGAATTTTTATGGATTATTGCAACAACAGCAACAGCAAAAACCCATGCTCCACCTACAGACCTGAAATGGTGTTGTACCAAGTATCCTGGCAGCTGGCAGTAGCAGATCTTGGGGTCTCAAGCGGCACCCTGTGTGATGCCAAAATTTGGCACCCCCTGCTTTTAATGCTCCATTCTAAAGCATAGTTGCAGCATCCCCTGCAGTGCTCCTGAGCCAATCATGCTACCCTAAATCCATCTGGCAGCTGGGTCAACATTAGGCCACCCAGCTCATCTGCCCAGGTCTTAGTTATACACACCAGGTCGGCCCCTTCATTCACAATCATATTGTGCATGATAGCTGCTTTATTCTGGGCAGATGGTTAATATCTTCTCACAGTCTTAAAAGTTTAGTCATACTGTTTTTTTAAAATGCAGCTAAAATGCTATGGATGCTTACAGGGAAGTACAGCCTATTAAACACAGAGGGAGTTCTGTGAGTAGACATGGATAGGATTGCTTTGTGTGTTGTAAGCTCATCTATTGTGTGCAAATTCACACCTTAAAATCAAGGTTAATCATATACATGCATACATACTCACCCAGCCCTCACAAGATGACACAACACAGAGATAACTGTAACTTGATAGTGATGGTGAAACTACAGTCCTATTCCCCCCCCCCCACACACACAAATGCACTGCAGCAACCTGAACACTATGGGGTTAAATTTCAAGACTCTTATTATCATGGCCCACGGCAAGATTCCACCTCTAGACTTTTCTCTGGTTTCTGCCTTGTGTATTTCAACAATAAACAGCCAATTGCTTAGTCTGCAATAAAGTGAGAATGTGTTTTGTATTATATGAAAAGGTTTTTCTGTAAAATAATGCTGCAAAATGTGAGTGAATATATATATATATTAACCATTTCTCACAGAAAGGCAAATATGTAAATTTTTCCAAGTGTATAAGCGACACTTGGAGCAGAAAGCTGAAATTTTAAGATCCGAAACCTATGAATAAAAAGACAACCTGTTTCGTGAAAGGCCATAATAATTTATCACTCGGGGTGAGCCTTCTCACTTGATGCCAGCTGCCTCAGATAGCTAATACAAATGAGCAACTGAATATGCGATCAATGTGGGGAAACATCACTGTTTTATAAAGTCCCCAGTTGTTAGCTCACATTTGAAGCCGTGAGTGCAGAGAATCTCACCACATTTGGTTAATGCAGACAACTGACCAACACAGAGAAGAGTTTGCCATTTGAGCTCTGGGAAGGGCTGTAGCTGAGTGATAGGGCTGCTGCTTTGGATACAGAAGATCCCGGGTTCAATCCCTGGGATCTCCAAGTTGAATTGGTACAAGCTTCCTATGTGATGAGGATCTCGTGTGAAGAGAGTGTGAGGTCATGCATGCTGCCTCTTCCCTCAACATCACATCTCTGCTGGCCTCACCACCAGGCTCCTGCTCATGGTGGCTGTGTCCTTCCTTCACGGCCTGAGGTCACATGCCTTCGAATACCAGTTGCTGAGAATCACAAGTCAGGAGAGTTCTGTCATGCTTGTCGGGCCTGATCCAGGAGACCCCTTCGGATGTTGGGGGCATGTCTGCAAAGAAATCCACTAAACCCCAATGAAAGTGAAGCAAGGGGAGAGACTAAAGCAATGCACTTCCAAAATCTTCCCAACATGGTAACAAATCTGGTTCAACACAGTAACGCTTCATTAGATGATACGGCAACTAATATAAGGACAATATAATTCCAGACAAAATGGAATTTGGACACCGTAAGTTCCAGTGTAAATGTGTTGGCTTTATGTGTCTGAAAAGCAGCCATATAGGACATGCACACAAAAAAATGTGCTATGAATCAAGGGCAGCAGTAACAACTCAGATCAGTCTAGACCTCACACTGGCATGTGAATGTGAATGAGCAATGTCAGAAAGCTCCCTTTTCCCTATTTTCCCTTTATGAATATGCACCAAAATCTGTCCCTTTTATGTGTGAAAGCTTAGCCAAGCCCTAGCTGTGATTGTGAACAAAACAATTTATCAGATCCCTGCAGCTGTCATTCTTTAGTGACCCGAGAGAGACAGAATACTCCAGAGGGGCGAAGTTAGGCTGAGATATGGCTGATTGGATGAGTCAGCTCAGTGGGTGAGAGGGTATTTGAGATAGGACTGTATAACTCTCTGTGTAACAAGTGCATTTTAATATGAAACATCTAGAGGCCTGCTGACTGAATACAATGCAAGGAGTTCAGTAGACTGTATGAATATTTCAGTGCACACACAATTTATATAAAATATACATTTTCTGTATACGAGGTGCATTTTCATCATATTTTTTAATTCTAATGCTAGGGTGTAAGCGTTTCAACGTGCCGGCTAAATATTTCATTGCATCATAAATATCCGATGTTTCTGTATATAATGGAGGACAGGTAACTAAATATTTGATTTTGTGCCAGCTGTAACAGCCTTGCACATGAAAAAGTGTTTTCATCATCATGACCCAATTAGGAGCACACTGAAATCCTCAACGATAATTCAAGGAACCAGTGAACCACAGATATATCACTATAATTGATGCCCTTGACAGTATTTGCATCAAAATGCCCCCCTCTCCCCATTTTCCCTCCAGGTAATTTTATGGCTCTTTAAAACCATTTCAGTCTAAACCTTTTATTGGAGCCTGGAGAGATTGGGACATTTTTGAGCTGATTGGTCTGCTGGAGAATTGGGGGATTGTCACAGAATGACCCATGAGCTAGGTAAGAAAAGACCCATGAGCTGGGAAGGTCTCAGTTCACACATGCAGCCACTGAATGAGATGGTGAGTCTGTGGTGCCTGTTAGCTCTGTAACACAGGGGTAACAATAATGACCTTTTTTGCAAGAAAAATTGCCCTCTTACTGTAGGTCAAGGATGGGATGAGAGTGCTTAAGGGGGAACTTACAACTCTCTAAGAGTTGAGCCTCTCTTAGCAACTGTTTGTACGTCATTCATTAGAATGCCTCTTCTACGCTTGGACCGCCATTCCTCACTTATAATTTAGGATGCTGGAATAGCTTGCAAGATGTGCAAACTGTATCCAAATTGTCACTTCAGTTTTGTGGAGCTGAAATCATCCATCATTAAATTTCTAGGGAGGACGAGGTTCCATTCCCTTCTTGAAGGGATGGGAAACCTGCTGTGGCCCTCCTGATATATATTGTTGGACTCCAAGTCCCATCAGCTCTAGCCAGAATGGCCTGTTATCAGGGATGATGGGAATTGTAGTGCAGCAACTTCAGGAAGACCACAGGTTCCCCCATCCCTGCTTATCCCCCCCCCGACTTGCAGTTGCAGTCAGTGGGACAGGATGGTGGTGCTCACCTGAGAGGGGTGAGCTGGGAACAAGCTTTGTGCAGTGCAAATGCACTGGCAGGACCAATCTGGGACTCCCTTCAGTGTGTTTGAACTGGGCTGACCTTACCACAGTCTTGCCCCTTCCACTCTACCTCCTAAGCAGCAACAGTGCAGGCGATGGGAGATCAAGTGAGTGCTGCTGCCTAACCCCACCAAACACCTACGGGTGGTTTGCTCTGTCCTGCCCTCCACGCTTTCTTTATTTTGGCTGACCTGGGAAGATTTCAAAAATTAATTCTGGAACTCAAGCAGAATATAGTGGCACAGGTGACCTAAAGGAACTGAATATTCCGGCCAATGTGACTGTGTGGTATTCTGTACACAATTTTTTTTAAATAATATTTATTAATTTTCAACAATTTAAACACAACACTACAAAAACCAAAGGAAAACAATACAACAATACAATACCGTACAAAAAACACTACACAACACTAACACAA
Source organism: Podarcis vaucheri (assembly GCF_965113315.1). Classification (NCBI taxonomy): domain Eukaryota; kingdom Metazoa; phylum Chordata; class Lepidosauria; order Squamata; family Lacertidae; genus Podarcis; species Podarcis vaucheri. The sequence goes on along the minus strand of NC_138766.1, from coordinate 35,491,720 downwards.
ACAATTTACAAAACAGAACAAAAACCATTCAAAACACAATCCAATTTCAATATCTTATCTTTCATTCACATGTTTCCATGACCTCCTCACGCCTCCCTTTTTGTCTTCCACTTCTAGTAATTGTTTCAGCAATTCCTCTCCATCTTCCTCTATTTTCTATCCTATAATTATCTTAACACATTCTAACCTTATTTTTCCCTTTAATACCCTATTAATCTATCTATACCTAATTCCTTATAACATTTCTACTAAAGCCATATAACTTCATTCCAACATTTTTCTAACATTCATTAATTTTACAATATTTCTGTAAGTAGTCTTTAAACTTTTTCCAATCTTCTTCCACCGATTCTTCTCCCTGGTCTCGGATTCTGCCAGTCATTTCCGCCAATTCCATGTAGTCCATCAACTTCATCTGCCATTCTTCCTGTGTGGGTAAATCTTGTGTCTTCCAATACTTCGCGATAAGTATTCTTGCTGCTGTTGTTGCATACATAAAAAAAAATCTATTTTTCTTTAACACCAATTGGCCGACCATGCCCAGGAGAAAGGCCTCTGGTTTCTTCAAAAAAGTATATTTAAATATCTTTTTCATTTCGTTATAAATCATCTCCCAGAATGTCTTAATCCTTGGGCATGCCCACCAAAGGTGGAAAAATGTACCTTCAGTCTCATTACATTTCCAACATTTATTGTCGGGCAAATGGTATATTTTTGCAAGCTTGACTGGTGTCATGTACCACCTATAAATCATTTTCATTAAGTTTTCTCTTAAGGCATTACATGCCGTGAATTTCATACCCGTGGTCCATAACTGTTCCCAGTCAGCCATCATTATGTTATGCCCAACATCTTGTGCCCATTTAATCATAGCTGATTTCATCATTTCATCCTGAGTGTTCCATTTCAACAGCAAGTTCTACATTCTTGACAAATTCTTAATTTTTGAATCCAACAATTCTGTTTCCAATTTTGATTTTTCCACCTGGAAACCAACTTTTTTGTCCAAATTGTAAGCCTCCATTATTTGGTAATAATGGAGCCAATCTCTCACTTTGTTTTTCAGTTTTTCAAAGCTCTGCAATTTTATTCTATCACCGTCATGCTCCAAAATTTCCCAATATTTCAGCCATTTGGCCTCCATATTGAGTTTTTTCTGCGGTGAGAACCATCTTGGGGGTTTCTTTTCTAACAAATCCTTATATCTTATCCAAACGTTAAACAATGCTTTTCTAACAATATGATTTTTAAACGCTTTATGTACTTTTACCTTATCATACCACAGATATGCATGCCAGCCAAATGCATTGTTGAAACCTTCTAAATCCAACACGTCTGGCAGGGCAAATCCACCTCTTTCTTTCGCATCGGTTAATATCTTAAATTTTATTCGAGGCTTCTTGCCCTGCCAAACAAATCTGGAAATATCTTTCTGCCACTTCTTGAAACAATCCATCTTATCTAAGATTTGCAATGTTTGAAACAGAAACAACATCCTTGGCAGCACGTTCATTTTGATCACAGCAATTCGGCCTAACAATGATAACTTCAAATTTGTCCATATTTCTAGATCCTTTTTCACTTCAGTCCAACATTTTTCATAATTATCTTTAAATAAATTCACATTTTTGCAGTCATGTTAACCCCTAAGTATTTCACTTTCTTAACCAACGTTAGTCCTGCCTCCTCCTGAAATTTCTCTCTCTCATTCACAGTTAAGTTTTTCTCTAAAACCTTAGTTTTCATCTTGTTCAACTTAAAACCTGCTACCTGTCCAAATTCTTGAATCAATTCCAGTACCATTTTAGTACTAGATTCTGGCTCCTGTAGAGTCAATACTAAGTCATCAGCAAATGCTTTCAGTTTGTACTGTTTAGCTCCCACTTGTATACCTTTAACCTCTTGATCCTTTCTAATCATATTTAACAAAACCTCAAGGACCGATATAAAAAGCAATGGAGAAATTGGGTAGCCTTGTCGTGTCCCTTTCTCAATCTTAAACTCTTCTGTCACTACATTGTTCACAATTAATTTAGCCTTTTGTTCAGAATAAATTGCACCTATACCATTTTCAAAACCTTGGCCTATCCCCATCCCCTGTAGATTCTTCTTCATAAAACTCCAAGAAATGTTGTCAAAGGCTCTCTCTGCATCCACAAATATCAAAACTGCCTTAGTATTGATATTCACTTGTAATTTTTCTAGAATATTAATTATATTCCTCGTATTATCAGACAAATGTCTGCCCGGGAGAAAGCCCGCTTGGTCTTTATGAATTTCTTCTGCTAAGCCCTTTTTTAACCTTTTAGCCAAGATATCTGCAAAAATTTTGTAATCCACATTAAGCAACGATATGAGGCGGTAGTTCTTAAGCTGTGTCTTTTCAGTCTCTGTTTTTGGTATAAGTGCAATATAGGCTTCCTTCCACGACTCTGGTGCCTTTCTCCCTTCCAATATTTCATTGCAGACTTCCTTCAAAGGTTGTATTAACCATTCTTTCAAAGATCTGTAATATCTTGAAGTCAAACCATCTGGTCCTGGAGATTTACCTAGTTGCATATTCTGAATAGCCCCTTCCACTTCCTGGTCCGATATTTTGTAGTTCAACATTAGCTGTTTTTCCTGAGAGATTTTGTGTAGCCCATTTATTTTCAAAAAGCGATCAATGTCCATTTCTTTCTGCTTCTCCTGTGTATAAAGTTGTTTGAAGTACCTCTGAAAACACTTCCTGATCTCCAATGAGTTCTGTATATTCTTTCCTTCCACATCCAAATTCGTAATAGTATTAAGTTTTTGTCTTTTTTTCATTTGCCAGGCCAACAATTTTCCACACTTATTTGCCGATTCAAATGTCTTTTGTCTCATCTGTTTAATCTTCCATTCTATTTCCTGATTCATCAGCTTCATATATTGTACTTGGTATAACTTTATCTCTTTCAGGATCTCCTGTGACTTTGGTTTTGCTCTCAGTTTCTTCTCTCCTGCCTTTATTTTCTCCAGAATTTTATCCTTTTTTTTCATTCTGAGTTCTCTTCTTGATTGCATTCTGTTGTATTAGAAATTCTCTCATGACCGCTTTGCTTGCGTCCCAAATTACTCTTTTTTCCACTGTAGTATTCATATTTATCTCAAAGTAATCTCTTAGAGTTTTTTGGGCCTTCTTGGTCACCTCTTCGTTCCTGAACAGAGTATCGTTCATCCTCCATCTAAAAGGACCCATTGGCATCAATTTCATTTCCATCTTCACAGCATTATGGTCTGAGCAAGTTTTAGGGCAAATCTCCACATTGCTAATCTTCAGAGCCATTCCCCTAGTTACCCAGATTTGGTCAATTCTTGTCCATGTCATTTTAGCCTCAGAGAAAAAAGTTCCCTCTCTACCCAGAGGGTTCTTCATTCTCCAAATGTCCACTAAGTCCATATTGTCCGCCATGTCAAAAAAGGTTTTTGGTAGTCTGCCGTCTTTGGTGACTACCTGTCTCTGTGCCTTGTGCATATTTGTAGACACCACTCCATTCATATCTCCCATCAAGATCATATTATAGGCCATATAGTCCATCAGAATCTTGTGTAGTTTCTTAATAAACGCTGGTTTTCCTTCATTTGGTGCATAGAACCTACAATCAGGAATTTTTCTCCTTGTAATTGAATTTCAATTGCAATAAATCTCCCTTGGTCATCTTTAAATATAAATTTTGGTGATAGGCTCTCCTTTGCATAAAGGACCACTCCCCCTTTTTTGACTTTGTCTGATGAGATAAATTCTTGGCCCAGTCTTTTATTACTCAATATCTTCCTACAGTACACAATTTTTCAAAGGGGAGCAAAATGGAATTACAGAGAATGTCTCATTCCTTAAGCACCGGCTCCCCTTTGGAAGATAATTTAACTGGGAGAGCTGAAATTGTGGGAGAAATTCACTGGAGCCAAATAGTGGAAGCAAGTGTCCCTATTTTCCAGGGACATCCCTGATTTAGAGAAGCTATCACAGTTTCTGATTTGATCCCAGAATGTCCCGCTTTTCCTTAGGATGTCCCTATTTTCATTGGATGAATGTTGGAGGGTATGGAGTTATTTGACCCTCGAACCATCTGAAGGCAATCCTTGATAGGGAACTTTTTAAAAATGTTTAATGTTTTTTATATATGTTGGAAGCTGCCCAGAGTGGCTGGGGCAACCCAGTAAGATGAGTGGGGTAGAAATAGCAAAATAATCATTATGGAATGTGATGTCCCTATTTTCATCAGAGAAATGTTAGAGGGTATGCTAGCCACTGACAGGCCCAGTACTCTTACAGCCAACCCTAACTCAAATATTTCTGTCAAAGTGTTTCCAAAAATTGTCCCCAGCATTACTGCCATTAAAAAAAAAAAAGCCTCAACGGCAGTACCACAACAAGCCAAATTGAGGCAATTTCCATCCTCTTAGAAAATGCCCTGAGCCTGCCTTTCACTCAGCCTCCCCTCAGCAAAATGGGAACAGCTGGGTGCTTCCAAAAACAAAATGTGTATATGAACTATCATCTGTGGGGTATTTATATTTGAAAAAGGCATCAATTTCCTTTCAGAGCAATGTGGTGTTAAGCACAAACCTTTTTTTTTTTTTGTTTTGCTGTTGTTTCCTCATTTTCACTCCATGTTCAATTTGTCCTCTGCGTGCAGGGGCCTTCCAATTTCCAGCATGTTAACACCCAGCATTTATTTATTTTTCGCTTTTCCTTCAGCAAAATGAAAAAGAGAGAAGAAGCAGAAACTGGGGGTTTGCTAAGAGAGGGGGCATCCAAAAGACATATGTATGAGGCCATGCAAAGAACAGAGCCAGAGGCTGTTCTTTATTATTCAAATGCCTCAGTGGCAAGCAGCAGAAACAGCAAGTGGGGTAGTTCATCTTCAGTCATGTAGGTGGAGGGGGAAAAAAGGGGGGAGCTGGCCTATTCACAGAGCACGGGGAAAGGATTACAGCTCTGCACATCCAACCTACCACTTTGAATGATGCTAATGTTTAAATCATGCTTTACAGCAAGCTTGTTGAAAAGCCTTCACATCGCCCTATAGTTTTCTCGCCATGCCTCAGACACATGCAGCGCCGCCCGAAGATTAAGTCTAATGCAAAATAATCAGTCCCGTGGCATGGTGAGCATCAAGGAGATTTAGTTACCTCTGTCAGGGAGGGAAATAGAGGCCTGTGGGCCAGGGATATCACACAGATGGGACTGTCTGAAAATCGGCTGCTGCATCGCTTCCACTCTCCCGACCACCATCACCACTTCTGCAGCCATTTAAGAACAGATGAAGTGATTCCAGCGTGAGGCCTGCTGGGGTGTAATGGGTCGGCTGCCTGTGATTTACCTCTTGCAGTTCATAGCTTAGAGAGCAGATGACAATTCTGGAAATGAGTTATTATTGATTTTATGTCTCCTGTGTGATAGGATTTTGGTCAAGCCCATTTGTGTGTTTTTGTTTTTTTAAGGCAACTTTTTAATATCCCAGGCTCAATTTGCTGGCTGTTCTCCTGATGTCATCCATTTCTGGCTTCAAAACCATCCTAGTCCTGAAGGGATGCTTTAATCTGAACCATGGTTCAAATCCCAGCCCAGTGTTGTTGTTGTTGTTTTGTTTTTTAGTGCCAGGACTCAGCTGCAAGTCAGTTGAAATAGCCAACAAAAAGTTTTGAGTATGTAGCCAATGAAGGGAGGTCTAATTCTATCATACCTTTTTATAAACAGTCATGGCTTCCGTCAAAGAATCTTGAGAACTGTAATTTCTTAAGGGTGCTGAGAGTTGTTTGGAGACCCCTATTCCCCTCAGACAGCTCTGTCTCAGAATGGTTTATCATACAATCCCTTTTACCAGGGAACTCTGGGAATTATAGCTGTCTGTGGCAAATGGTGGTCTCCTGATACTTTCATGAGCCAGCACTTTCTAATTTTCAAAGGCAGCTCATCCTCCATCTCTGCCTCTGAGTTCTGGCCTTGCCAAGGAGAGGGCAAGGATACCCAGCGAGGGAAGCCTCAGATTCAGCTTCAGATCTCTCCAACATTTCATCTGTCATGTTCTATTACTACATTTACCATTTGTAGTAGATCCAAAGCCAGCATCAAACCAAAATGCTTGACAATCTTTACACTCATTTATTGCAGCAAGTCTGGGAGGTAAGACATCATATTTATTCTTTCATAAAACAATTCCATCTGCCCCCACAGGTCTTTATCCTCTATTGCGGCCTGGTTTCTTGCAGTTGTAGAGTGAGAGGAGAATAAAGTAACTGCAAGTTACTGATGGACAAAGAAGCCAGGTCTTTCCAGTGCTGAGCAATGAAATGAGTGGCAAAAGTGAGAAAGGCCTGGTTGGAGGTCTCTACGGGTGCCTGCAGCAGCTGTCAGAACCAACAGCTTCCACAGTCATCCAGGTGTTACTGAGCTCATGGAGACTCATTCACTGGTTCCTGTGTAAAGCAGCCCCACAGAAACCAGCAATGTACAGTTTATTTATGACTGCATTTATACCCCACCTTTTCCTCCAAGGAGCTTAAGGTGGTGTACATGGTTCTCCCCATTCTCATTTAAAACCCCACAGCAGCTGAGAAGCAGTATCTGGCCCAAGTTCACCCAGTGAGCCTCATGGTTGAGTAGGTGTTTGAACCCTGGTCTTTCAGGTCCTCATCTGACACACTACCCACTGATGCACATGATGTGCATGACCTAATTTTATTAGAAGGTCAGCTGCTTCCATGAAACATCAAAGCTATACTGCCAGAGCTTAGCAAGGAGGCATGCATGGGAAACCAAAGATAAAGTGGACATGTTCTGAAATAGGATTATAATCAATAGAACTATTTGAGGAAGAGGAATTATTTTGAAAGGTATGACTAATAACTATAATGACTCTAATTTAGCATAATAAAAATAAAAGGGAAGAAATGGGAGGGGGAGAGAGAAAGAGAAATTGACAAATCAATTTCAAGAACAGCTTCCTGAAGTGAAATGCATTAGGTTGCATAAGAATATCTCACAGGTAAGAATGAAAACTCCATCTCTTGAGACTGTGGAAACTGTGTGCTTTCTCTCTCACTGACACAGAGGAGATAGATAATGCAGGGCAGGGGAACAATTTTGAATTTGCCCTCAGGAAAATGATTGAATAACTTAATCATTTCCCTTGCTGTTTCTGGCATGCAGTCTGCCTTACTAGTCTATCCCATTTAGTTGAGTGACTGAGAGTCTCATCATTGCCAACCCCCAAATGACAGAAAAGCAGAATCCGCAAATTGAAAGAAATCATTTGCTCTTCACCTGGCAATACTGCAGCTGCTTTGAACCACAATTCCCATCAGCCTCAGGAACCGCATGCTGACTAGGCTTCCGCCATTGGCCTGCTTCAGCAGGCTCTTGTTATGCTTTTATGATCTTCCACTAGCAAGAAACAAACCAACCCTTGAGGAAGGAGCAAGAAACTATGCCACTGAGCTCTATCCCTGGAGATAATGTGGTTCCTGCTCCCTCCCCAATTTCTTTGGTAACCAATAGAGTGGAGAATTTTGAGGCGCTGCTTCTGCACAGCTCCACTTCACAGAAGCATGCTGCAGAGTGCTATGTACAAAAATGAATATCACTGGTCCTCAGTGGGCAAATGGGGAGATGCAAGCAATTAATGTGTGTGGAAAAGACTCAGTCCTGAAAGCAATCCCAAGTGAAGCTCATAAACAAACATCTGCTTTATAAAGCCTAATCAGACCAAGGCTTTGTGTAGCTTTCAAACACAGACTGTCTGGCTGTTTTTAAACACTCAGTCTTAAAGGTCTGAAGAAAATTATTGAATGTTGAAACTCTTATTTTAAAAACACACACACCCAAAACATCAAAATGAAGCCAGTGTTTTCATAGTTGATGTTTTACAGAAATTCCAAGTTAGGGTAGGTTAGAAAGGTTTCAGTTAGCGTTTAACATGAGTGCTTCCAGCCTGCAGGCATAGTATGACATTTTGGGCAAACATTAAGGAGAAATAATTGATCCTATCTGTACAGTTCACACAGAGTGACAGCGATAAAATAAAACCTCATTCAAACTCTGTGTACGGCAACTGACAGTGAAGAAGGCCACGTTCCTGATAACCACTGTGAAACTATCTTCTCACTGAGGTTTAAACAAACTGCCAGTGGGGATTGAAAGGAAATTTGATTCAATATGCAAACTGAAGGACAGTCATCCTTTGAAATTTGCAAATCTCTGAATTTTGCAGTACAAAATATAAAAAAAAATCCTTCTGGTAACACTTTGGAGACCAACTAAGTTTGTTATTGGTATGAGCTTTCATGTGCATGCACACTTATTCAGATACACTTTTGCAGTACAGTTCTCTAGTCAAGCATTGTGTACCAAAATGAATACACATGGGTAAAGTGTGCATATAAATTCATGGAAAATGCAGGACGTTAGGGGAAATTGCTTTCCAAAAACATGTATGTGAAACAAAATTACATACACATGACTTTCTTGAATGGCTTACCTGCTGGAGAACCAATACTGTGGTGTGAGGTTGCCTGACCCACCCTGGAAGCACTATTGTTTTTTTCCTGGTCTGCATCTACATTTCTATAGAATTTCTGGTTGCTGATCTCTGGATCCTGATTCAGGGGATTTTAGATGCCCTAGCCTGCATCTTTTATGCACCAATCATTTTACCTCATTTCCTTTTTTGCAATCTAGCTTTCCGATGAATCCTAGCGTTCCGATGAATGAACTTTCTGGATCCTCATGGTCTCACTGGCAGGAGGCTCAGACACAGAGAAACCAATGACAAGACTATATGGAGGGTCAAAAGTCATTTCTCAGGATCATTTGCCAGCCCATTTTGATTCCTTCCATCTCCTTCCTGAAAATGGAGATGAACAGCAAAAACCTTGTAACAGCACCTGCTTTCATAGTTCAGCTACTCACAAGCAACAGAAGCTACAACTATTGACGAATGACCACATGCAAACATAAAACTGAAAGATCCCTAATGGCCACTATTCACATAATTCCTATAGCGAAAAGAGAGAGGAGGCTTATCAGGCAAATGTTACAGCGTGACGACTTTATGAAGATATTTTAATTGGACTCTGTAAAGCCCTTTTAAAGGTTGTTCTGCTATTGTTGCTGTTCTGAAAAATCAATGCAAACCATATTTAATTCTAAAAGCTGGACATTTAAAAGGTTAGTATTTCTGAAGAAAATATAGGAAATAAAAACACTGAACTACAGCAACGTCTGGAAACCTTTAATAATTGTTGATTCAATTTGCTTCCAGAATGCAAGTCCTCATCTTTTTATAATAAGGTGCGCCAGCTGGTTTTCTGTGATACAGCTACATTCACTGGAGGAAGGTGGCCATGTATACATATCTTATTGATCCCACAGAAGTTCACCCACCATGGTTATAGGCATCAAGACCTCCAGCAGATCTGGAAATGATGGAACAGAATTGTCAGCCCTCTTTCAATCTCCCTTATCTTAAAAGTACCCCTTGAAAAACCCTGGTTAGTGAATTAAGCAAGCAAACCATATATGTAAGCTTGTTGTGCATGTTAATTGCTAAGGCAGATTGTAAAACTCTAGAAGCTCGCTATATTTCAGCTTTCCAGGGTCTGTAAAACAAAATTAAGGAGTCAGCTCTCTTTCCTGAAAAATATCTATAAAGAGAAAAGCCATGTTGTAGCTTCTGGGGCCAGTAAGAGGCAATTAAAGCTCAACTTTTGCATTGCTGATTGCTCTAGTAAATCATGCACGTGTGTCTGTATAAAGAGGAAGATTTTTCTCCTAAGTGGAAATGAGTCACATTGAAATACATACAGAAAAAGTAAGAACATGCCTATGTGGTCTAATTTTGGGGGTGGAGAGAGGGTTGGTGTTCAGTTTCAGTGCTTTAGCTACCTAGCACAAATCTGTGGGCGGTAGCCTGTGCCACATCCCAGTTGTATGTATCAGGACAGACATAAGAATATAAGTTGTGGTGCCTAAACAGCTGACTTCTTGGGCTATGCAAGCATGTGCCCAAACAAAATGGCTCTTGCCTTTCTTCCCATCCTATCTTGTAACAAACCATCTTCTGTAAATTCCCCAAATCATGAAACACCAAACAAATCTCACAAGATTTGCTTTCCTCCAAATACAGCATAGCTTCCCACAGATTTATTTGCAAGAAATACTAACTGTTTCCACAGTCTCGGGGTATGAAATCCATGAGACGGTGCAACTGTAAGCAGTTTAGGACATCCCAAAATATTTGAAGTCTAGCATAACTATTGTACACAGGGGTGAAACCTGTGGCTCTCCAAATGTGGTTAGGCTCAAACTCCCATCAGCCCCATCTGGCATGACTAACGCAAGATCCACTGGGATGAGAGTGTTTGGGTTCAGCAGGTCTTGGGCTTTCCTGGCTGACTAGGGCTTCGCTGGTATAACTTAAGATGGTGAAGGGACTAGAGAGACCCTCTTGACCTAAGCGTGTCCATAATGATGACTTCTTCCCCAGTTAGATTATGCTTGCAATCAACGTGACCTGCTTAGCATGACCCATTTAGCTGCCCACACTGACCACTTTTGACACTTTGTGGGGTGCCAACTTGAATAAAATATTGGGGGGGCTAGGTAAGCCCCAACCTGCATAATCCATCACATGATGTGGTACATGCACACAATTTGAATGGCAAGGCTCCTCTACTTCAGGGAAGCCAGGCCCCCTCAAATATTTTATTAGGTGGGGGTGCCGAAAGGACCTCGGCCCCTAGGAGTTTGCTCCTACGTGGCTGGAAGTTTCCTTGTGGTGTTTCAGGAAAGTCAAATGGTCAGACTTTGTGGTTGGGTAGCTCCTGGCATTGTCAGAAAGGCAATGTTCAGGAAGGAAGGGGTAGTGACAGAGAGTGACCACTGAACCTGCTAAAACCTGCTTTTTGAGGAACTAAGCCCCCTGAGCCCCAAAGACCGACCCCAAGGTTTTCTGTTGAAACCAATGTCTATGCTTAGGACTTATGTGTATGTAGCCCACAGCAATCATGATCGCACATTCTTCACGTGAAACAATGTCTTAGGAATGTATAATGTGTTCTGCATTTTTCAGAGGCATGCAGATTCTCTGAGTATTAACCTAATCTGTGTCTTCTGTCATGGCTGAATAAATTGTTTGACTCCCACCCCCAGTGTGTTCACAGGGTACATTCACCCCAGCTCAATGGGAGACTTGTCCACAACAATGGAATAATTTATGCCAACCTAAGGGGACATTCTGGGGGAGTGGGAGAGGCATAGTGTGAGTTTGGTGAAGCAAGGAAAGACTTATAGCTATGCCAAACCCCCTTCAGCTCAGTGACCTAGAGCCCAGTCCTCAAAACTTGAGTGCACACTTACCTGTTAGCTCTGCTGGCAGTAGTCTCACCCAGAGGATGCAGAACAGAATTTGGAATAGGAGTAATTTATGCTGGCATTGGTTACGCCAATATATATTACAGTGGTACCTCTGGTTAAATACTTAATTCGTTCTGGAGGTCTGTACTTAACCTGAAACTGTTCTTAACCTGAAGTACCACTTTAGCTAATGGGGCCTCCTGCTGCCGCCGCACTGCCGGAGCACGATTTCTGTTCTCATCCTGAAGCAAAGTTCTTAAACCAAGGTACTATTTCTGAGTTAGCGGAATCTGTAACCTGAAGCGTATGTAACCCGAGGTACCACTGTACACTGGCTTCCTAGAGTTAGGGTTGCTGTGTTAGTGTCTGAAGAACTAGTGAACTATATTCTTGGTAAAACATTTTTAGTAACACGAAGCACTCCTGATTTCACTTCCATGCCTCAAAAGGAAAAGCGGTGGTGGAGATGAAAACCTCCTTGTAAAATGGCAGCCTCTGTGTGTTACTGTTTCAAATGTGCTGCAAGGTAAAGCTGAAAATGTGAGGCCCAAAAATAAAACTTGGGTAGACTGCTCTTATGAGTTGTTTGACTGATCCATGAAAGTAGATTCAGTTTGGGGGTTTTTATTTAAAAATAAATAAATTCAAAGGTCCTCATACTTTGACCTATGAATTCTGAAGCCAAAGAAAAATGCATGCCTATTAGAGTTTCAGAGCTGGGGGATTCTGCAAATGTTGCTGTATAGATGCTGGCTTTCTTTAATTTAAGTATGTTTAGGTCACCATGTCAGCAGCCACAAGGCAGACACAACAGAAACCACAGTCTGATCTCATGGTAGCATTCAAAGACTACAAGCTTGGTGAATGACCCCGCCACATTGAGACCTATGAAATTCACAAGGTTTGCTCAGAACACACACACTTCTATTCTTTATGGGTTTTTAAGCCTCAGGTATCAATGAATCAAAAGGGGGAAATATTCCTGCAGTCCTTTTGGTTGCATTGTTGGAAGAGGGTGAAAAAGACAAAGGGAAATGTCTTGTGGAAAATTGCCAGTTTAGGCTTAAAGGAAAGTTGCTAATTTTGGACCCCATGATTCTTGCCGGTGCAGGTCAAAAATTATTCGCACACAAGCCAGGGGCTTGTCTTTGGTTTGCATGCATCTGTGTTCAATTAAAATGAAGTCTCATACTTGAGGTTAATTCTATAGAAATGAACAACAAAGCCTCCTTGTGTTTAAACTTTCCAGTCCTATGAGGCCATGCTATGGGAGACTCTGAGGGATGAAAGCCCGGAGGTGTGTGTGTGGAACTGTAGATAGCAAATGCAAATTGTTTCTGGCTGGGAAAAAACCAAACCCGGACTCCTTTCGCCAAGGTTTCCCTCTGAAAGAATCACGCAGCCTCTTCCATGGCACTCAATCCATTGGAAGCTGAAATTGGCAAATGGTGGAATCCAGAGAGAATAGACAGGCAGGCAACAAGACAGAAAATGAATGTGAATGTCTACCATTGCAATGCTTCAGTTGGGCACACTGTGCTTGGTGATCCCAGATATTTTAGTAGCCATCCCTGATCCCAGATTTTTTAGTAGCCTTCCCACTGCCTTGGTGCAAAGATCTGGACAGAAATATTTAGGACACTGCTTTGATGCAAAGATTTAGGCCGGGTGTAACCAAAGCAAGGCCCTCCAGATTTTGTCACACTACATCATCCCTGACCTTTGCCCGTGTTGACTGGGGCTGGTGGATTCAAACAATTTTTGGAGAGCACCATTGGCTAGCCCTTATTTAGTCCACTTTCCAAGCAAAGTTTGGCATTTCATAGAAGCATAGAATTGTAGAGTTGGGACGGATCCTGAGGATCATCTAGCCCAACCACCGGGCAATGCAAGGATATGCAGCTATCCCATACGAGGATCGAACTTGCAACCTTGGCATTATCAGTACCATGCTGTAACCATTGATGTATACAGTAGGGAATGAATTAGGGCTAAGAAATGTGGCTAATTTTAACAGGAATGTGCCCATTTCAGGTAGGTCTCATTTTCTAAATGACAGATGCATGTTTTCATGGGCTATTAAATGCTGGCCATTTTGGTACCAAATTCACTTGCGCACATTATTGTATTGTTTCACTGTAGACCAGCGTGGACCCTTCAGTTATATGAAGCTTTCTTTATTTTTCAATGAAGAAGAAAGCAAAATGATAATGAATCTCCATGTCCATAGTGATTTTTTTTAACCGAGTTTTCTATTGCAAAACAGCTACAGCAAAGCCATTTTTGATTCTATTCTCACTCCCACTGCCACTGCCGCCCACATTTATATTTCATGAGGAAATGTATTACCTCGGGAGAAGAGGACGGAAGTGGCTACAGAGACAGGAAAATGGAAGGATGGAGCAAATGGCCTTTTATTTCTTTTTTGGCCTGTAGCCATTTTTTTTAATCAGTAGGGGGGGAAATAGATGATAGGAGCTTTTCATCCATATATTTTCTTACCACTGGTATGATAACATTGAAGAAGGAAAATGGGAAACTCTGAACTTTGACCTGGAGCAGAACTGTCATAAAGCGCCTGAAAAATAGCATAAGCTGCCCCCTGGGATATTGGCTTGGCTTTTAAAATCTTAAAACCAAAGAGAGTTTGTTCCCCTTCTTCTCACTCGCTTTATTGTGGAGCTTGTTTTGCACAGGATCAGAAGCTAAATAAAGACCAGCAATGACAGCTTAACCCAACACAAATGAATCATATTGGCCACAAAGGAGTTCTGGCTCTGCACAACACCATTCTCTGCCTCCTGGCTGATAAAAAAAGAGAGGATTTTGCCACCTCACATGTGCTGTATATACGTTATGCAAATCTATTAGAAATGAGCTGATTTGTGCGTCTATGGGACTTTCCATTCCGCTGCCAAAATGGGTGTGTCTGAGGAGAGGGAATCCTTTGCTGTACAGGTACCAAGTCGCATCAGATCTGAAAGTTTTTTTTCCTGTTTTCTACCTGAGTTCTGGACACAAGTTCTGCAAAAGCCCCCAAAGATTAAATTTAGGTCCAGGAAACTGAACAGTCCCTGGAGTCCCTGAGGCCAGGACACAGAAAAGCAAGGGGAACAATGAATGTGTTAGGAACATAAGCACTCAGTCCATCCTGCCCTCCCCTGTGTGGATATGCCAGGGACTGAATTTGGGGCTTTTTATTGCAAAGTGTGTGTTCTTTCATGGATCTACATTCAAAGGTTCTTTCCCCTCATGGATTGCTTTGTTTTTTGCTATTATCTCCTACTTAATCAATATCTAGATGTTGTATCCCTTTGACTTCTAATATAGTTGAAATGAAAAATAGATTCATAATTTTCCAGTGTGTGTGTGTGTGTGTGTGTGTGTGAGAGAGAGAGAGAGAGAGAGAGAGAGAGAGACATGGCCCAGTTTCTATGGTGCAATTGTTGTTTTACATTTCATAGCGATGACTTCCAAACTTCTGACATTACTTGTTAGATTCTCAATTTACCCAGGCAGAAAAGTCAAAATATCCCAGCATCCAGGGCATGCTGTTGTAAATGTATGGTCCAATATTCTCTGCACATTCCATATTTCAGAATGGCAAATACAGAAATGTGGTATATGCTTTGCCATTGACATAGTAGATGTTAGCTCCTTGATTCAACTATTGTTCTTTTGCTATTTCAGCCACAAAGCAATAAACACCAAATGCAGTTCTCAAAATAAATGTTGGGTTTTTTAAAAAAAATCTATCAAGCTTGAAATTTAATTTATTCTAATTGGTTTGGTTCAATCCTGAAAATTGAATAGCAATTTAAAAACTGACAGACGCTCACTCTAATTTCATATTTCTTATAAAAATGGATTTCTTTTTTAAAAACTCCACTTAATTCTATGTTAATTTAGTTCTTTGTATCCTACATGTATAAGCAAGCATTATGGATGGCAGCCTGTGATACTGATTATATGTAGAAATACATTCTTTATTTATTGGCTCTCCACATGCTTATATATCTACAGTGTTTAAGCCCAACATAGTAAATGGTCATCTCTATTTATTCTGAATCCGATTCTCATGGTGGGGGAGTGGTGAATTACCGTAACTTTTGCGCAGAGCATTTATGAAGAAAACAAATAGCAAATACAAAACTGCCAACACTATTTGCATTTGATTATACCTCATTTATTTCCTCCAGGCCTATGCAAACAAGTGGTGCGATGCCACTTCTTCTGAAATTACTGCAGAGCATATCTTCTCCTTGCCTGTGCTCAACAGTAAGAAACAGCCCTCATGTCCCCATCCAAGGGGATGCCCACCACCAAGGACAGGTGATGGACCAAACAAGGAGAAGGTCCCAGGGTTTCAGACAGACAGGAAGACAAGGCAGGATTATTACCTTGGAGAGAGACCAGAGTGTCAGCTGATCCTAAAGCTGAGGCAGAACATACAAGTTGTCTTAGCAGTGTCCTGGAGTAACGGACAAAACTTTATAACCTGGGCTAGATATTTGTTGACTAGAGCAGGGGGTGAGGAATAATTTTGCCTCTGGGGAGTCAGATCTTTATCTGGTCTCACTCCAGGGGCCACCTTTGGCAAGTGGGCAGGGTAACCCACCTATATGTCACATGACATGACATAACATGACAGGTAGTTCTCCCCATGTCAGAGACATGGCCGGCAGAGAGGAGTCTGAAGGGGGGAGCAAGAGGCAGGGGAAAACTTGATTCTTTCACACAACGAAGGTGAGATAAGCCCTTCTCGCTCTGGAATGCTGCCTGTAAGTTTTCGCAGCAGCACAGAGTTGCTGGAGGCAGGAGGCAGGTGGTAGGAGGGGGTTGGATTCAGCTCCAGAGGAGGAGGAGCTCCAAGAAGTAGGAGGCGGAGCAAGCGATTAGAACAAAGGAAGACCAGCAGGAGGCAGGGGAGGATGTGGTGTATATCTGGCCTTGGGAGGAGCCGGAAGCCAGTTGAGTCAACTGACTCCGACAGTGAGGAATGAGTTGTGGGAGCCTGGACTGCTGAATGCCTGTTATTGCTAAATAAACCTCAACTAGTAAAACTGCCAGCGTTCCATGTCTTGTGTGAGAGAAGTGCTAAACCTGACACCCCACCACCTGTCAAAATCCCTTTCCTTATTTCAGCAAATGAACAATCAGGAGCCCATTTGAAGCCCCATCCTTATATGGCCCACACCTGATGCTATCTAGGCATGATATCAGGGGTAGGTGGTTGGCTGTGGCTTCCCAAACTTCATTGGCCAAGTGGGGAGGGTTGGCAGGCTATACCTGGCCTGTAGGCTGGAGAGTCCCCACCTCTGGAATAGAGGCTCTACTCTCTGCATGCTGCGTCTAGCTTCTTCTGGACTCTAGGGTTTGAAGCCGTAGGATAGCTGCTCAGGCCTATCCTGATCCTCTCTAAGGAATCTGTGAAGCAATAATCAGAGTAGTACTAGTGCCTCCTCAAGGTTCAGAGAAGCAGATGAGAGTTCTGGTGCCTATATTTCCCTCTGAGACAGACCATGGAATGAATTCATCTTCCCTTCAGAGCTGCTATCAGAGGACTCTGACACCACTACATGCGCCATGAGCACAGAAGAGCTGGTTTCTCAATCACTTCAATGGCAATCTGAAATATACTCAGAGTCGCAAAGTGATTTCATGCTCTTTATTCAGCTCATAGTGGTGAGGAGGAATGAATGAATGTCCCCTCACAGTATCTGCTTTATATACATTATTTACACAATGGGCTGCACATGATTGGCTAATTCCGGAATTCTACTGTAAGCCAATCAGGTTGTGGATTCACTTCAATCTGGAAGTCCCGTAGGGTGAATGGGGCCGGCCTCAGTTTGGGACCCCCAGTAGGACACAGTTTCCTTAAGGTCTTTGCCGAGATTATGGATAGAGTTGAACCCGTGTCAAGCTCCATGCGGCATGGGGCCCCCTCTATCTGTACCTCTACATAAATTTTCTCTACATTGGGGTGGGGCAACTGGTATACCTGGCAGTCCGTGAGCTCCGTCGAGTTGCCTTGGTGCATTGGGCCCCGGGACCTGGGGCTCTTGGGTTGGTCATCTGATGCCTGGTGTCGGGTGGGCCGAGCCCGACACACCCGGGCGATGTGTCCCGATTTTCTGCACTGCCTACACTCTGCGTTGCGGAAATGGCAGGTCCTCCTCTCGTGACTCTCCCCGCAGCTTGCGCAGTTTCCTCCTTCTTGTCGAGGCAGCTGTGGTCTGTGCGCTGCTTGAGTGCGCTGCTGTACTCGGTGCACCTCCTCCCTGTCGGATCCTGAGTCGTCGGTGAGGTCTTCGTGGTGGACCCTCGGTTGGGATGGCAGGCTCGGCCATGCCTCTTGCGTCGACCTCTCGGCAGCTTCCGTTGCCAGGGCCTCCTCCAGAGCGACCTGGAACGTTAGGTCCTTCTTAGCGTAGAGGCGTCATTGCAGCTTCTCATCCTTCAGGCCACCGACGAGGCGGTCACGAAGCATGTTCTCCAGCTCTGAGAAGTTGCAGAACTGGGCGGCTTGGCGGAGAGAGGTCACAAACCCAGTTATGGTTTCCCCAGGGGCTTGACGCTTTGTGTAGAAGGCATTTCGACGAGCCACCACTGAGGGCTGCGGCGAAAAGTGCCCCTTCAGCTGTTCCATTATTGTTTTGTATGGAACAGTAGCGACGTCTTCAGGCGCAAGGAGAGCCTGGGCGATTTCAAACGTCTCCTCTCCGCAGACGCTGAAGAATATCGCCCTCTTCTTGGCGTCTTCTTCGTCAGTGACCCCTTTGGCTTCTAGGAGGAAGGTGAAACGGGAGGCGTATGCTTCCCAGTCTCCAGATGCTGGGTTGAATGGTGAGAAGCTGCTGTTGGCTGCCATTCTGAGTTCCTTGTGTCCCGGAGCTGAAGCCTGGATACACGGTGCGAGGCAGCGGTGCGGCAGGTGGCGGTGCTGCGGTGCTGTGTGTGGCAGTCAGCTCAGCAGGATCCCATCCTCGTTGCCAGTGAAATATACTCAGAGTCGCAAAGTGATTTCATGCTCTTTATTCAGCTCATAGTGGTGAGGAGGAATGAATGAATGTCCCCTCACAGTATCTGCTTTATATACATTATTTACACAATGGGCTGCACATGATTGGCTAATTCCGGAATTCTACTGTAAGCCAATCAGGTTGTGGATTCACTTCAATCTGGAGCAGGATTGGGTGGTTCCTGCCAACCAATCATACTGCTGCATTGTTCTAGGACCAATCAGACTGCTGCATTCTGAATCCTATTGTTCTAGGACTAATCAGACTGCTGCAATTTGGATCCTATTGTTCTCAGTACATAACACAATCAGTCTGCTGAAAATTGTAACACAAGGGTAGTGAAAATTGGGCAGCATCTGGACAAAGACAGACGGTGGTGGGTCTCCATTGAAAGATGGCTCTCACCATGGGCATAGCCAGGGGGCAGGGGGGCAGCTTCCCCCCAATCAAGCAAAACAATAGAAATACTTAACTAGCTGACCAATCATGGCAGTTCTTTCACCCTAACAAAAGTCCTGGCCCCCAACAAAAATCCTGGCTATGCCCATGGCTCTCACATGGGTGCTGTGATAACCATCACTTGAAAGAGTTGCATGAAGTGCCTCAAGGGACCACAGAATCTCTTTAATCCACCCAGACTCTTTGCAAATAAATCTAACAACACATTGCCAAAGCAGGTATGAAACGTAGTCCAGAACCATCTTCTTTAGAAACCCGATACGCTTTTAAACTCCATAGGCCTCCCATTAGCATACTCAGGAGATCTAAGTAATAACTTTTCTCAATCAATCAGCTCATTTGGAGAATATCCAGATCTCCACCTGCATCCTGAACCAAATCAGGGTTTCTAAGGCTTGTTTAGAGCTAAATTATAATTGTTTTAAAATTCTTTTGGTGCCAGATCCTATGGGCAAAATAATTCCCCCCATTCTGCTCCTGTCTTGTGTCAGACTTGCACATTTCTGTCTAGCACAAAGATATGGGATGGGGAGCTTTGCTGAAACCCCTGACTCAAAATTCCAAGTGAGTCCTAATCAGAACTAAGACGATGAACCTTCCATGTTAGACATTTGGGTGGTAGAAACATAAACATTGCTCTTGCATAGTAATGTTGGAATGAGCATGTGTATTTCACTTAAAAAAGGCAATTTTTAATGAAATAATGCATCATTTTTAGATAAGTCAGCCAGCAGCTCATCTAG
The DNA here is from genome assembly GCF_965113315.1 of Podarcis vaucheri. Taxonomy (NCBI): domain Eukaryota; kingdom Metazoa; phylum Chordata; class Lepidosauria; order Squamata; family Lacertidae; genus Podarcis; species Podarcis vaucheri. The sequence continues at coordinate 35,472,113 of NC_138766.1, read as the reverse complement.
TCCTATATCCTGTTCCCACAATGGCCAACTAGCTATCTATGCAAGACTGCCAGAAGCTATTGATAGCCTTTTCCTGAATTTATTCAATAATATGTTTGCAAGAAAGAAGAACAAAAAGGAAGGGTCAAACAAAAGCAATCCCCCCTGCCTGTTGATCGTTCCAGAAAAAATAATGCATTTATATACCAGTGTATCTGGTTTAATACCTTATTTTTTTTGTCAACTGTTGCTCCCTGCAAGCAATAGATCTGTGTTTAGTTTCTCTAAATACCCACCCATCACACAAGAGATTTAAAGGAATATTAATCTCAAGTGGAGCATTCTGACATAAAGTGATTTAGCGTGGGAGGCAAATCACAGGTTGCCTACAGAGGTCCCATTAAGTCAGTTAATTCAATGGGCCCATCCTAAAGTAGCAACAACTGAATTCTCCTCGACCCCAGAGGTAAAACTATAGCCAAGATTGCTCCTTACTGATCACATGTCCTTAGATAAGGCTATGAAAAGGTATAATTGAGATGTAATAATTCTCTGAATTCTACCTACTCTTCACTCAGTAGTTCTATACCAAAGATAATTACAATTATGCATCTATATAACACTTATATGTGGAAAATTGGCCATATTAAATATGTCTTATATGACAGCATACCTTTGTAAACTGGAAATATTTTCTAGTAAAAGTTGTATTTTGAGGCATGTACATTAGTGTAAAAGCAGAAGGTTATCTACCATAATCATTATTGCTAATATTCCTAACCTTGTACCATTGATTAATATTTGGGTCAAGTGCATATTGCACTACATTGCCTTGTGGCATCAGGCAGTAAAAACAATAGGGATAACAAAATGGATGCAATACAATGCACCGAGTTAAAAAGAAGAGAGAATGCAATTTGCCAATCAATACACTAATCCATTTGTTGAGAAGGAATGGATCAATCGGAAGGTTGATTTATTTCTTCCCTTACTGAAATAAAGGCAGTTCTTCATCACCGCATCTCATCAGAGATGAGTCAGTCCAAGGGAGTTATAAAATGTCAGTAGCTGAGGCCTGGATTTCACTGAAATGGGAAAGTTGCATCTGGGCTGTACAAATTCAGACTCCAGAGCTAACGTGACAGAATGATTCCACATGAATATATATTTATGAAGAGAAGAGTTTGGACTTGATATCCCACCTTTCACTCCCCTTAAGGACTCTCAAAGTGGCTAACAATCTCCTTTCCCTTCCTCCCCCCACAACAAACACTCTGTGAGGTAAGTGAGGCTGAGAGACTTCAGAGAAGTGTGACTGGCCCAGGGTCACCCAGCAGCTGCGGGGACGCGAACCCAGTTCACCAGATTAAGAGTCCACAATTTTTAACCACTACACCATGCTGTCTCTCTCTCTATATATATTCCAAAACATAGAAAACTAGCATGTCAGAGAGAAGGCTGGACTAGAACCATTATCCATTACATCTAGTTTTCTGTGTAGAAATTCCTTCCTTCCTTTTCTTATTTAACTGTATAAGCAGCACCTGCAGTCTAAAGTAGTGTAGCCTAGTCCACATCATCAAGAACTAGGCATCATTAAAAGGTGATTTCCTTACATAGTATGTATAGATTTTGCCTCTAATGAACAGCTTTGGACTATCTTTTGCTTAGTCTTAGTGCACTCTGAAGACCAAGGGCACAATCAGTTCTGCTAAATAGTTCCTCAATTCCCTATCTGGAGATTGCTTTTTTAACTTGAAGTTGAGGAAACAAGGCTAGGGTTGAGTTCAGTCTTCTTTCTTTAAAGAGCTGAGTGTTGTTCTAATAAGCAGGTTCTGAGTCTGCTCCAATATATATATTTGTATAATGTAACCTAGGGGAATAAAATGCCCAGCTTTCAGTGAGCAAAGCTTGAGGATGGGGCATGAAACCTGGATTCCAAAGCCCTTATCACAGCTTCACAATTAGTTTATCTCTGGCAGGGATAGTTTAAGTCGCACAGTCAGATGCCAGCTCTTAACTCAGTTTTGTATTGTAATTGTCGCATGAAGATTTTCCATGCCAAGTTTGTTTTCCAGCTATCGGGGCATGGATCCCACCCCAGTGGCTTGTCTGGATATTTTGAGATGACTCACTGGGAAGTGAAAAAGGATGGGCAGCAATGTGTCAACGTGGCCTTGTTCTCAGTGTTTCACACCCACCTGATAAAACACACATACCTCCAGATATTTAACTATCAGCAATTAATGCTGGCATAACATCCTCAGTCCTGCCCTTTTCCTGTTCTCCCCTGTCCCTCCCATTGCTTTGTGGAGAGCTGTAAAAAGTACATGAACTGTGTGAGAGAGCTAAGCACCTCATGCCTGAAATCCATACAGCCAAATAGCATGCTCCAAAATGCTTGTGGTGGGTATCAAAACATGCCTACCTGAGGCTTCTTGATGCTTTATATGAGAGTACACCAAGACTTGCAAAAAGAGTTGAGTCCACTTTTAGCTGGTATCATGGGGCCTCCCAATGATTTAATGGCACATTAACAGCTGTGGACTTTGTTTTAAACCTCACTTTGAGACACCAGAGGTTGTGCTACCATTGGAGGTGACAAAGGGAGTCAGGGCAGTGCTGAAGAGAGAGGTGGACATTTTCCTTTTGCGATGGCTGCAGAGGCAGAAGCTGACTTATTGGTCCATCTATGCCAGCATTCTCTACACACTGAAGGAAGACTGGGGATGTCTGAAGGTCCCATGGAAATGGCAAATGGTACCGGAAATCGCGTCAGCCATTTGCAAACGGGAATGGAAACCAGATGGGTGAATAGGATTGGCATTTGCAGCCATCATTTTTCTTCACTCCCCAATTCACTGTCATTTTTTCTTAATATGTTATTGATCCTTCCCTTCCCTCCCCCCACTGCATTGAATGATGTGCAATTACATAACAATGATATAATGAATTATGCTATTGAATTTGGCAGTGAGGCAATGTTGTGAACAGAGAAATGAATAACATTGTTGGTTTTTTTTTTTGTGTGGAACCCAAACTGTAGTGGGATAGAAAGGCGCTGCGTGTGGAGGAAATGAGGCAAAAGATGCCTTTTGATGGTCAGTGGGAAGATGTGAGAGCCATCTATTTACACCAAGCATCACTGCACTGCAACATCCACTAGTACAAGGTGTCTGTGATGTTGCAGTGTGTTTGTGGTCTGTGCAACCCATCCCAAGAAAGTGTTAATAAAGCATGTATTTCAGACAAAACTGTCTGTTGCCTCAGGTCACTATGACCCAGACTGAAGCCCATCTCCCTGAGTGTTGGGGATACATTTAGAGCATTGCCCTTAAAATGTCACAGTATTATTGTCTGTGGTTGCAGCTGACTCGGCTGCATTCCACTCAGCCAGAAAGGCTTTGTGAAGAGTCAATTTTTAAATTGCTTTCTGAAAGCTCAGGTATGCATTTGAGTTAGTAGGGCCAGAGAAAATGTTGCTAGGCTGCCCAGATCACTGGTAAAAAGGACCGAAAGATGGTTTACCTGCATGCAACTTTCACCCTCCATCCTTCTAGTAGTACTTCAACTAGACTTTCCTCATTTGTACAGAGATGCTTCATCATTTGCCCACAAAAGTCCAGCTGCCGTTCAATCCGCTTCCACAATGTAAAACAGTGGTGCAATGAATGAAATGTTCCCCTTGATGATGGCTTGTGGAAGTGTTATGTCTAAGGTACTTCCTGAAATTCTGGGAAACTCATAAACTTACTTCCTGGTCTTGTCATTACTTGTGGAAGTCAAGACTGTAAACTGAAAGCCTGACTCATTTGCTCTGCCTTTTCCTTTTATCATAAGGTTTGTGATAGTAAGCTTTGGGAAATGGTTTTCCTTCCTCAGCAGTTTTAGGGGGAATTCCAAAATCCATATTCGGGGAGACCCTTTATTAGGCCAAACAAAATGTCGCGAAAATAGCTGTGATTCTTCATTGAGCTAGATGATAAGCCAAGCTAGGCAGGGGTTGGGAGAGAGTGAGAAAATTAGCTGCTGGGTAAACCATCAAGTCTCCAACTGATAAAGGACTTAAGATGGAATGTGGAAGGAGGTAACAGACATTCAGTTTAAGCTCTTTTAGGTAATATCCAGCAGACTTTGCACAGGCCCCAAGATTTGGCTTCTATCTGTACATTTTTAGAACTTCTGATTTGTTTCCGAACCACTTTGTTTCCTTTCCACTTTGATCTGTGCATTTGGTGCTAAGCCACGGGTAGGCAAACTAAGGCCCGGGGGCCAGATCTGGCCCAATCACCTTCTAAATCCGGCCGGCGGACGGTCTGGGAATCTATGTGTTTTTACATGAGTAGAATGTGTCCTTTTATTTAAAATGCATCTCTGGGTTATTTGTGGGGCATAGGAATTTGTTCATATTTTTTTTTCAAAATATAGTTTGGCCCCCCACAAGGTCTGAGGGACAGTGGACCAGCCCCCTGCTGAAAAGGTTTGCTGACCCCTGTGCTAAGCCGTTCTGTATAAAACAAAGCACTGTGGGACAGATTCAACAAAACCATTGTGCTTGTGGGAGCCAACGTAAAACATTGTGCTAGTGCAATGGGCTCCCCCCCCCCACCTCTCTTCCACCTCTCTGTGTTTCCGAAGCCTCTGAAATTGGCTGTGAGGGGTTGGGAGAACCCCTGGAACAGCACACAGGGAGGAGATGGAGGGTCCTTCCACCTGGCAAGCAGAAATACTTGTGCTGATTGATTGCTTATAATAGCACTGCACTGAATTCCACCCATTGTTTCCCCATTCATTCTGATCTTTCATTCTGGTGACTCTTTTTGTTCTCTGATAGGCTTTACAGGCTTCATAATACACCTCTGCAGATCTTTGATAACTCTTATGGTCCGAGACTAACTAGGTTTCTGTTTCACCATGGCCTGCTGGGAAGGAGCTGATCCTTCATCTTTTTTGGGGGGGGGGACACCAGCTGTTGCTAGGTCTGTCTCCATCCTTAGGCAAAATATATAGTTTACTTGCTAGAAACCTTTTTTTTTTAATGGTGATGTAACACATCACTGAAACCACTCTATTTCTTCAGCTGTGCCTACTGCTTAGCTTGCCCCTTTTATCTCCACTCTAAAAACAGAAGATAGACTGGCTTGCTATCTTTGTGAAAGCTTTGCCCTAGTCTGCAGTGGTGGAAAGAAATGAGAAAAAGAAAGGTTTAATCTTTCCCAGTGGACAAAGCTTTGTTTGTTAGATTCAGACATTGGCTGCTTGCCTGTAGCATGTGGACTGCACCTAAATTGCATTCAGTTGCAGGCTGAGGCTCTTTTCAGCCTTAGCTGAGACATATTACCGCAGCAGCTCCTGAAGATCCAGAGACTGGAATAAGTGCTCATGCAGGAGAACATAAAATATTGCCTGCCAGTGACTGATGTCTTCAGGGGCCACAGCGACGTTCAAAACACAGGAAATAAAATGGCAAGCTGACAGCTTTAGTTGGCTTTGACCAATAGATCCCATTGGTCTCGTAAGTGCAAGTCAATAAAAGGATTACAAGAATTTAGGGTCCAGATTCTTTGCCCATCACAAAGACAACTGGAGATGGTGGCAAAGAGAATAGTATTGTAGAGACAGTAACGTTGTCCTACTGAAAGAATGTCCCTGGTGAGCATCCTAAATAATCTTTTATGTTGGCATTATTTGCATTAATAAAATAAGACCTTAAATTGAATTGTTATAGAGTATAGCATCCCCGCAATGGGGTGAGCTCCCATTGCTCGGTCCCTGCTCCTGCCAACCTAGCAGTTTGAACGCACACCAGTGCAAGTAGATAAATAGGTACTGCGCCAGTGGGAAGGTAAACAGTGTTTCTGTGCACTGCTCTGGTTCGCCAGAAGCGGCTTAGTCATGCTGGCCACATGACCCGGAAGCTGTACGCCGGCTCCCTCGGCCAGTAAAGCAAGATGAGCGCCGCAACCCCAGAGTCGATCATGACTGGACCTAATGGTCAGGGCTCCCTTTACCTTTATAGCATCCTACAGATGTGGCTACGGTTCTCTTCATTTCCCTTGTCATTCTTCCTTTCTCTGTTTCTGTGTCAACCTCTCTCTTCTTCAGCCTCTCTTTCTCGATCTCTCCTACTCCTTCACTGTCTTATGCTCTGTACTTCGCAGACATGCCTTCCCACACAGCCACATCCCTGGGGTTTTTGTCACGTTCGGCCCACTCTGTGGCCAGTTATCTTAATTCTCACAAAAAAATATGTCTTCAGAAAAATACCATGCAGAAAAGTGAGGGCACAAGTGCACTTTAAATGACGGTAAGTCAACCCGGTTTCAAATTACCACCTGTTGTCTTGACAACACATTAAAAAATTAAGTATAATTCCAAAGCCGTGGGCTACTTGAATTTTTATAGCTCATTCTCCCTTGAAATGGCACTGCACAGTGTCTATCAAAAAGCCAGTCATAATAGCTGTAGGCTACTTTCCAAAAATAAAACAGCAGTCTGAACCTGTCAGCACTCTGCTAATGCCACGTTCTGCATAGACTCTTCCAAAGATTCAGCACTCAGCCTAGAAGGAGCCAGGATGCTATACAATGCAAGATGCAACAAGATCGAAACCTGATACGATGCTTAGGGCACTATAGTAGAGAACACCACTGTTTACATCTGCCTTCCCCAACCTGGGGCCCTCTAGATGTTGTTGGGCACCCCCCAACTCCTATTGGCCCTAGCCAATGTGGTTAATGGTCAGAGATGATGGAGGCTACCAGGATAGGTAAGGATAACTTGTATCAGAAAGCAGTATATGGCACTGTAGAGAAGCTGCCCAGAGAAAATGCATTGGACTGATATTGAATTTCAGGTTTTATTTCCAGAGGACATAATGACCCAACTATATTGACTTGTTAAGCCAGAGGTTGGGATATGGATTCATCATTTGGGACAGATAGAGTGTAGCAAGCAAATCAATGTCACCTAGCACAACAAAGTGTTGTATTGTGGGGGCAGTGTGTGGCACTTTTATTCTAGCACTGAGGTCAGAGATGCTAGTGCAAATATTTAGGATCAGAGTAAAAGGCTGGAACCTACTGACAATCTATACTGCTTTGCCAGTAAGGAGCAGCACAGGGTTTTGAGTTGTGTGGGTGTTGAAGAAAGTATGTTGTATCGATCCTAAGAATTTGTTTGTTGGAAAATCAAAGCTAAGGGCCAAGCCACTAGGAGTCCTTCTATCTCTGCAATCCTGTAAGTTGCACAGGAATAGACACCAGAGAACTCAGCGGACATTCCTTCCACATAAACAGGTCTAATATCAGTCTTTCAGATAACATGCTTTGTCTTATACCATTTCTAAATGATTGAATGTGCAGGTTGTATATTATCACTATTACTTGCATTCCACTACTTGTTGAGCCCCATTCATGCGTAATTAGACCTGGAGTTAAATAAATCTATGTAGGTGTAGCACTCACAAGTCCTGCCACCACCCCAAATCTCTATGTCCCCACAATCTCCATTTCTGACCATAAATTGAACATCTTTAAAAGCCCCCGTCAGACCTTCATATTTAACATGTGAAGACAAGAAGTGGAGTCAGCAATGGTGTGAAGGGTAGTGCATAATCTCCTGTGGCCCCCACACAAGTTATTTAGCCCCTGTTCTACTAATGCTTAAAGGGGGATTTTATGCTGATTATCTTGCCATCCACCATAGGAAAACTATATTCTTTCTATTTCACATGCATGCAAGTGTTTATTCACTATATATGATCACAACTTAGGAATGCAGGCGATGAAGTTCCACTGCTTATTAATGGAAATTTAACCTAAATCCAAATGTTAAATGCACTCTTCCCCCACCTCCCCACCCCCCACATACACTTAATTTGTCTAATTTTCCCAGTGACTTTCCGCTGAGTGCTGTTTTTGCCTGCAGATATATTCCTCTAATTCACTTTTTACAGTGGAACCAAGACTGTTATGTCACCCAAGCACTTCTGAAAGCCACACGTGCAGCCTCATTGCTCTGTGGCTCAGCTTCTTAATCTGGGAATACAAACTCACTCCATGGAAGAAGAATAACAACCACTACACGAGCACCTTAACCATGCACATGGCCATATTTAGGTTTGATGAGGCTGATCGGAAGGTCGGCGGTTCGAATCCCTGCCACGGGGTGAGCTCCCGTTGCTTGGTCCCAGCTCCTGCCAACCTAGCAGTTCAAAAGCATGTCAAAGTGCAAGTTGATAAATAGGTACCGATCCAGCGGGAAGGTAAACAGTGTTTCCATGCCCTGCTCTGGTTTCGCCAGAAGTGGCTTAGTCATGCTGGCCACATGACCCGGAAAAACTGTCTGCGGAAAAATGTCGGCTCTCTCGGCCAGTAAAGTGCCATGAGCGCCGCAACCCCAGAGTCATTTGCGACTGGACTTACCCGTCAGGGGTCCTTTACCTTTACTTTTAAGCTACTGAAGATAATGGGGCCCTTTATATGTCCAGCTGTCCTTTCTCAACAACAAATTGTCACTGGTTTTTGTGTTGGAAATATGATATGTGGTAATTTATGGACCTAATAAGTATTTAAAGCCATTTGCACATAACAAAATATGTATTTTATTGAAGTAATTGTTGAACTGAAATACAATTAAGAAGTATATTAATAGTGAATTTTGGGGGGGACCCACAAGAGAGTGGGGCCCTAAGCTATAGCTTGTTTACCTTATATGTAAATCTGGCACTGACCATGGAACTACCGGTAGATATCAGCCCAGGTAAGCCAGCCTGTGGATACAGAAACTTCATTTCTGGGGCCATTTTGGCTTCTCTGAAAGTAGCGACTCCGAGCATCATAAGCAGAGGGAAGCCAATGAGAATCTTTCCTAGCTGCCTGACCAGGTCTAACAAGGGGCTTGCAGCAGGGGGAGAAATTTTCCTGAGTAAGACCTGAGGGGTGGGGTGGGGTAGAAACTCGATTCAGTTTGCAATTAAAAGCAAAAGGTTCTTGTGCACTGAAACAACACAAGAACCAAAGCACAGCCACGCTTTGAAAATCACACTTCGTCTAATTTTGCAATGTAGGTTTTTCAATGTACTTGCTAAGTAATGTGTACACAGATGCATATATTGGGGTAATGTGTGCATAGAAATGCATAGTATATTACTGAAAATAACATGCAGAAAAGCATTACAATAGTGGGAATGTGAATATTAGGGAAATGTTTATGAATTTTCATAAGGACTTTTATTTTATTTTTTTTTTTAAACTGATGTGAAAATGTAGGTATCTGAACAATTTCAGTCACCTATTTGCTCCCAGCCATTGTGTGAATAATGGTAGCCAAACTCACCTGTCACAAATTGTCTAGATTCAGAATGTGTGTGTGTGTGTGTGTGTGATCCATAGCTTTTGGTTCACATTTTAGAAGAAGAAGAAGAGTTTGGATTTGATATCCTGCCTTTCACACCCTTTAAGGAATCTCAAAGCGGCTAACATTCTCCTTTCCCTTCCTCCCCCACAACAAACACTCTGTGAGGTGAGTGGGGCTGAGAGACTTCAGAGAAGCTGCATGTGGAGGAGCGGAGACTCCTCCACATATTATTAAATATTATTGTAGTTAATTGCATCTAAGGACTTAGTCCACTGAAAAAGAAGCCTGCTATACAAGCAGCATAATGTGGAACAAAAGGGATATCTGGAAAGTAGACTCACAAAAGCATTGGATAATTTAATTTATTGGTCTGTTGCATTCATGTTATCATCTAATTATCTAATTTATACATGTAAGAATGCAAATGCTGCATGAAGAGAAATAACAGAAATAATTGTAGCTGACAAAGCTGTCTCTAATCTTCCACAGAGAATGTCTCCCCCACACCCTTTTTATTCTCAAGTTATATTTTATTTTTTAAAACACGTATCAGGAATCTCCCAGTGTAGGACAGAACTGAGTGCATCTCACATATATCTCAACTAATGGCCTTCATTATAGGGAGAAAGTGCTGAAAGGCTTTAGGTGAAACCAGCTTCACTATTAGTTCCCATATTACAGCAACACACACACACACACACACACACACACACACACACACACACATTAAAAAAACAACCAGAACTTGCATATCACAGAATATAAAGCAGGCATCTCGGTGTTAACTTACAATAACACTCTCCATCTTGGTTGGTTAATTAAATTAACTTAATGAATTAATTATATTTCACTAAGCTTTTCAGCACATACTGTTAGGTGTGTCGTGGCAAAATACTGAATAAAGCTTTAAATGGAGAGAAAAAAAGAAATATGAGCATTCAGGAGAGGTGGCCTGTTTTTGCACTGATCTAGCAAGCTTAGCTAGTCTTTCATACCCTCCAACTTTTCTCTGATGAAAATAGGGACATCCCATTCCATAATGATAATTTTACTATTTATACCCTACACATCTTACTAGGTTGCCTCAGCACTCTGGGAAGCTTCCAACATTTATAAAAACATAATAAAACATTAAACTTTTTTTTTAAAAAAAATCAAAATATTGGATTGCCTTCAGACAGCTCAGGGATTGGATAACTCCATACCCTCCAACATTTCTCCAGTGAAAATAGGGACATCCTAAGGAAAAGTGAGACATTCCAAGATCAAATCAGAAACCAGGACGGCTTCTCTAATTCAGGGACATCACTTGGAGGGGCTGGTCTTTATAGGCTGTAGAAATGTCTAGGAATGCATAAGGAACAGCTATAAAATGAATGTCTTTCACTCAAAAAGGGAGCATTCACAGATGTATCCTCCATTCTTATCCATTCTGACCATGCATAAAAACTTCTTTTTTAAATAACACTATTAGTGCATACAGTGGTACCTCAGGTTAAGAACTTAATATGTTCCAGAGGTCCATTCTTAACCTGAAACTGTTCTTAACCTGAGGTACCACTTTAGCTAATGGGGCCTCCTGCTGCCGCTGCCGCCCAATTTCTGTTCTCATCCTGAAGCAAAGTTCTTAACCCAAGGTACTATTTCTGGGTTAGCAGAGTCTGTAACCTGAAGCATCTGTAACCTGAAGCGTCTGTAACCCGAGCTACCACTGTATTTATCCAAAGCCCCCCCCCCTTGTTTTCTGCTGGTTCTAGGTCTCTCTCTCTCTCTCTCTCTCTCTCTCTCTCTCCCCCTCCCCCCCCCAGGAAACCTGTCCACCATGCATAAGGGCTAATTTTGTAATAAGAACTGACATCACTTCTGCATTGCATCTATGCAATGTACAGGTGGTGTTACTCATAGTAGATCTTTTGAAATTATACATGTTCATTAAGTTCAATGGGTCTACTCTGAGTGAAATGTAGTTGCATACCAAGAGATTTAGTGGAAAAATCTAGTAAAATCTAGTTGCACAGTTAAGAATGACACTCTTAGTAGACTTCCACTCAGTGGTTTCCATTCCTCTGCCTAAATCACTGGAGACTGAAGATATGAATGATCCCTGGGATGCAGTCCAGCTTTTGCCCCCCGTAGTTAGGGAATCCTGGAGTGCCCTGCACCTGACACACACCTGGGATCACATCTTATGCTGCAGGGCCCTTCTGGCATTCCCTTTGTTGTGTGGGGGCCACTTTGGTTTGACTCCTTCTTCCATCATGATAGGTCAAATAGATGGAGCCACAATAGGAGTCCTTTCCTTGCCAGTGTCACCCATCCCCAAATCTGGGACAGTCGATCAGTGAGAAGGAGTGCAGCATAGATTCCTCTTGTGTGTCCTTCTAGAGCTTCCAGAAATATTCTTGGGACAAGAGGGAGCTGCTCTACAGGAATTGCTTTGCCATGGAAGGCACGCCATAAGAGGCTTACACTCTGTGAGGCAGGGGTGGAGAACTTATGGCTCTGCAGGTGTTGTTGGAATACAACTCCCATCATCCCTGACCATGAATGATGCTGGAGTCTAGTAATATCTGGAAGACCACAGATTTACCATTGTTGCTATGAGGCTGGGACTGGGAACCTCCAGTCTGCTGGCCTAATTAGGCCCACCAGGCATACCCAGTTGGATCATGAGGCTCCTAAATACAAGAGGTCAGGTGCTCAGAGGTAAAAATGTGACTGGGTCAAAGGATGGTTACAGGCACCACTGATCAGCTGAGTGATGATGTTTGTCATCAACTAACCAACAGTATAAGAAGACTCAATTCACAGTGAAGCTCTTCAGAACTTAAGAAATGGCTCAGCAGTTACCACAGTAAAAGTGAAGGGATTGGGGTGTCAGGAACGGAAAGCAGCAGAGATTTATCTCAGCCTTATCTGTGTTTTTCATTATTATTATTTTTACAAGTTTCTCTGGGGTCCTTTCAGGGTTTGGTCATTTGTAATGTTTGCTCGTGAAATTGCCTCTAGTACTGAAACATATAATTCTGAATAAGTCATTTCTGCTTCACATGCTTTGATCAGTACAATCCAGAAAGAGTGTGAAAATAATTTTGTCCACATAAAAAGCATTACCTTCAAAACAGTAGCTGCACGTAATAGCTGCATTGCGACTTCATTTAAGGATTTGCTTTCCCCCACTGCCTTTTCAAGGTGCATTTATGTTGTCCTAGCTATCCATGAATTGAAAATTGACCCCAATATTTATTTGAGAGCAAGTAGCAATACTGCTCCAAGCCCAATTAATGAAATGCTTATTATTTAGACATATACATTCTGCCTTTGGGGCATGTTTTATACTACTGTCTCTTCAGGAAATGGCAATAGTTAAGGAAGATCTCTATGCTGATAGCTGTAATATATTTTCCTGATCCCATCTACTGTCAGCCTTTAACATGCATGCTTTTTTAACAGTCACACTTTTTAACACTCATTCTTTTTAAGCACTTACTCTTCAAGGAACACTGGCTGCTTCAAATATTAAAGTGCCATTAAACTTTGACCATGACACCACACCCCATCCGAAGAGTGTTACTTTGAAAACAGGCAGTTCTGCATATGCAGAATGTCAGGCAACTCCCAAACTGGGAACTTTGTGTCCCTATTCATTTATGCAGCTATTTGTATACTTACTTAATTACAGTTGTTTCTAAGTAGAGCATAGAAATTCAACATGAGGAAAATAAAAATGAGTTAAAACGAAAAAATCAGAATTCAGTTAAAATTCCCACTGGAATAATAAGAAGAGAAGAAGAAGAGTAATAAAAATAAGAGTCTTCAGTAGGCACTGGGAATTCAATGGGGAAGAGGCCTACCTGTCTGCAATGGGAAGAGAAATCCATAAAATTGAGTCTATAATATGGAACACATGGTTCCTGGTAGATATGAGCCGTGCATCCTGGCCATAGGGGATCACCATATATTATCTAATATCAATATGTGAGTATCGGAATCCTTTTCTAGTGCCTTAGGAGTGGGTAAATGGAGGCAGACATTAGACTGCACAGGGAGAAATTGGGGGTCACTGAACTGGTTTTATCATACAGGGTTGGGGAATCTGTAGCCCACCATTTTTGATCCAGAAAACCATACTGTATGAAATAATCTGGGTCTCTCTCTCACACACCCCTATTCAGTACTCTATTCACTGAAGCACACTGGCCCCTGGTCAAAGGGGAAGACATTCTAAACAAGTTTAATAGAATAGAAGTTTAATAGAAGAAGAAAAAACTGTAGAAAAAAACAGAAGATAAGCAATGTTTTTATCTAAAGATGAGAGGATGTCATAAATCCAAACATTCAAAATGGATACAGGATGAACAATCTGTGGCATGATCTTCACAACTATATAGTCAGGTATGAAAGAAAGTGTGGCTGATTCCCACATGTAATCAGTTCTTTAGTAAACTGACACGATTGACCCACATTTCTGACAGAACTCTCACACCAAATGATTTGTCTTAGGCATTTATGTCAAGTACAGTATGTCTCACGCATGTGCCCCATACCATATGTGTCAGAAATGCCCTTTGGAAACCCCACTAATGGCTCACGAGAGGATTGTGGAAACAATGGGCTATTTGAACTTTCAAAATATTTCTTTATAATTTACACACTCGGGCAATGAAACAAGGTTGACATAATTCAGACAATAAGGGCTCAGGTGATTGAAATGTCATAAAGGAATGCAATAGCAAGCTAATTGTTAATGGCGTTCTTAGCTCCTTTGAAGTCATTTTCCTCTTAAAAAACCTGACACATAAATGGTTGTCGACAAGGAGAAGGATGATGCACATAGATGCAGACACACAGGTTAGAGGTTGGATGAATTGCTATCCTCTGTTAACCACAATGAATCTTTCGATCTGTACAAGGCTTACAATGGTGAGGATAAATTCATTTCTGTTTATTACTTAGAAGTGATTGCTGTTATTGCCCTCACAATCAAAGTTATTATTGTATAATCACAGCAGACTGGCTAATGGCATTCAACAGAATTTGTGTCCTTTAGCTATTTGTTTCACAGCTGTTGAAAGTCATTTTTTATGAACTGCCTAAGACCCAGGCAGATCTTATGTGGCGCTGACACAGTCACGTGGTTTTGCAGGCTGTTTCACAACTTTTTTGTTTTCTATTTGCAGTTGTGAAAATTTACACCACTTGGTGTACTTAAGATCTGAATGACAATGAGTAATCTCTAGATCCAGTTTTGATGAAGGAAAAATATATCCCTTGAGTGTATATATGGTGTCCGAGTGTATATGGAAACTTCAGCAGTAGGGATGAAATTTGGAATTTGGAAATATGGAAACTTATTTACTTTCCCTTGAAATTCCTCATGTAGCTTGCTGGAATGGGAGCCTCCAAAATGTTCCTTTAGGCTAAATCTGCTGGCAATGCTTAATAAGCTGTACAAAGGCTTCACCAAGGGCTGACTCTCTCATATCTTCCGTACTCCATTTTTCACACATAAAAGTCACGACAATATCTTACCAAGTTGCCCTTTCTTCCTTCCTTCCCTCTCATGGCCTTTTACCCTATCAAGAACAAAGAAACAAAAGAAGAGAATATCTGAGAAAAAAGTAATTAACAAGAGGGAGATTGCTCCAGCCCTCTGAGGTATTACTCAGTGTTGGCGTTGGAGCTTTGATAGGAAGATGTTACAAGGAACAGTGCGGAGGAGTTGTGGGATATGGTGATGAGTTGAAAATACAAATCAGCAAATATGATGCCTTAGGCATTTTAGTTCTGTTTTATTAGATGAAACAATGCCAATGGAATTAATGTTAACTGAGACCAATTATTCTGATATAAGCCATGCTATTTCAATAGGCCTACAGGGTTATAACTTCATTTGAGCTCTACTGCAGAAGGCTCTGTGTCACAAAGGCTTGGGCTCTGGTCACTGACGTCATACTAGGAAAGGCTATTTTGATAAACTTCAATCTGTGAGGAAAACAAACACATAAGGGGCTAGATGCAGATCAAGTAGACCTACTGAAATCAATGACTCAAAGAAGATATGCTGAAACCAATGGACTTGCATTAGTCCATTGGTTTCAATAGGTTTACTCTGAGATAATCAGATACCACCAACAGATTCCAATGGGTCTACACAAAGCATGAAAGGCAGGGCAATCCAGGCAATGGCAGGGCATGATGGAGCAATGGCTCTATCAAAACATCCACAGCCTCATTGGTCATACTGGTTGGGGCATAAGGTGGGCAGGCAAATTGCTGCACCAGCTTGGATTGGGCTCAGTGACAACAACTGATGTTAATGGCGCTGATTCAGAATCCATTGGATTTTGGGCTGGCTCAGTCCCTCAGTCTTTTGAGACTTACAGTGAAGTCGTTCTGACTCAGAACCATATATGTGCAACAACAAACAGATGGTGTATCTGCACATTCACTTCAACAGAGGGCCCAATTCAAGTACAGTGGTACCTCGGGTTAAGAACTTAATTCATTCTGGAGGTCTGTTCTTAACCTGAAGCACTACTTTAGCTAATAGGGCCTCCTGCTGCCGCTGCGTCTCCACTGCACGATTTCTGAGGTAATATTTCTGGATTAGCGGAGTCTGTAACCTGAAGCGTATGTAACCTGAAGCGTATGTAACCCGAGGTACCACTGTACAAAAAATGAATGGGACACCCTTGCTGGCAGCGGAGCATAGCATCCCTTTGAATTATAGTGTACATGAAGCGCAACACAGGAATAATGTGGCGAAATCTTTATTGGGCCCATTATACAAAAACATCTTGTCACTGACTATGTGACATGAAGTATTGTGCATAAATACAATGGATAAAGCACTGTGGGGGAGGGGGAGGGAGTGTATGTCCATATTAGACATTTACACCCCATTGCTTGCATTCCTTTGCTGGAGTTAACCAAATGTGAGCTAATACAATGATTATATATGACTCAAATCCATTCAAAGATTGCCCAGATCACATGTAAATAAGACTTGCTACTACACAGGAGTTTTTGCAAAGCTGTGATTGGGTCACACAATGCATGTGGATGCCAAACAATGTATTAATGAGCTGTCAAGGTGAAATTCATTTATTTTCCCTTATCACTCACAGAACAGGTGTCCTGTCAGCCTCTTCCAGTCTACACACCAAGAGGGAGACACACACACACACCAAGTGTGTGTGAGAGAGAGGGCGGTGGGGGATAGAGAAAGCTTTGGAAGCCTCATAGCCTTTAGCTGAGAGACGGGGGCAGCAACTGATTTCATTTACAACCAAGTAATAACATTCTGTATATGAATGCTGACCTTTACCTATCCAGGTCCCATGCAGCCACCCTCAATCACAATAGGCCACCAACCCAACCCCAAGTTTTGCAGAGGAGAAGGAATTAGAGATGCTATCATGTAACAGGATAGGCTGTGACCTTGCCTATGAATATGAAAAAGTAATACGAACTTCGGGAGGGAGGGGGCGAGATGCATATTAGCAAGCAGCGCAGTACTGCAGTCACATACACGTTTATCACAGCTACCAAATGTCTCCTAGTACGTCAAGGATTAATCTGCACAAGAATAGTCAAGCCAGTAAAGTTCTGAAAGCAATTAACTGTCTAGCTTTCAGCCATGCTCTTTCCACAGCCCACATTCCATTCAATTTTGCTTCTGCAGGACTGTGTCCAAAGTTGTTCCTCCAGCCAATCACGTGGAGACTTTATACCAGCTTCATATTTAGCATCTTGCTTGGCAGCCATAAGTTTGCAGACATTCTGTGAAGGCAAATGCGTGGAATTCCACGCATGCAAGTGAATGAGCTGGTGGAAGGCTGCCAGCCCGCTTGGTTTCCATGCTAGCTGCAGAGGAAGGGATGTCTCTACCTCTACAACTAGCACAGAGGCTGACAGAGGAGGGACAGGCCGCACTGTCCTTCCTGAGAAGCCTCTTGGTGGAAGCCTTTTTGTTTTTCACAAGCCAGCTAAGAGTCAGTAGCCCACATTTCCACAGGCTTCCTCTGGACTATCCCAATATATTATTCTGCCACACATAGAATCTGGCCATTCTAGCAGTTGAGTCTTACTTCACATGAGACAGCATTTGACACCATAGCCAAAGGCTATGAAAGGGCCTGCTCGTCATGGTCCACAGGCTAGTAAAAGCATTTGCAGGCTAGTAAAAGGTAAAGAACCCCTGGATGGTCAAGTCCAGTCAAAGGCGACTATGGGGTTGTGGCGCTCATCTCGCTTTCAGGCTGAGGTAGCCAGCGTTTGTCCACAGACAGCTTTCCAGGTCATGTGGCCAGCATGACTAAACCACTTCTGGCACAACAGAACACCGTGATAGAAACCAGAGTGCACAGGAATGCCATTTACCTTCCCACCACAGCAGTACCTATTTATCTTACTTGCACTGGCATGCTTTCGAACTGCTAGGTTGGCAGGAGCTGGGACAGAGCAACAGGAGCTCACCCTGTTGCAGGGATTCAAACCACCAACCTTCTGATCGGCAACCCAAGAGGCTTAGTGGTTTAGACCACAGCACCACCCATGTCCCATGCAGGCAGGCTAGTAATTTACACTGGCATATTTACAAGGCTGATTTATACATTGGAAACATAGACCAGGATCCAAAGGGCTATATCACAGCCTGACTTCCTACCAGTATCTGTTGCTCCTAAAAATTTTGGAAGGGGAAGAAATGACACTCCAAAGAGGCATTTGATGTGCACTGTAGCCAGATGCAAAAGGTGTCTGCTTTTGCCATACATACACAGAAACACTTTGCACATAGGCAGAGACTTCTGGATCCTAGCTGTAATGTGTGTGGTTTCAAGTAATGACCATTTTTTTGCAACAGTTAATAGATACATTTTTCAATCCCTTAGCATACCCATATTTCATCTCGAAAGTATGTGAAAAGCATAAGCTACTCTAATTTCCATGATGGGTAAGACTGTGAATACTGTTCTTCTCATAGAGAAGAATTAACACAACTAATTCTACTCAGAAGAAAATAATTATTCTCTTTGACCCTTCATGCCCTGAACATGTCTAACTCAAGCTGAGGTTTGCATTATGGTTTTGCCCAAAAGGAGGGCAGGGAAATGAGGGGAAACTCAGTTTGGTTAGCCACACACTATTAGTAAGATGTTACAGAAAGTTCATTCTATGAAAAAGGTTTTTTAAAGTTCACATGATATCCTCTGACTCGTACAGGCAGCTGTGACATTTGGGCCCTGCTATAGAAGGAAACATGTGCTCCAAAAATATGCTAACCATCCAATTCTTTTGTTTGCATTCTATTCAGTGGCTTGCATAAATATTCAAAATCCAAAGAAAAAGAACAAATCAAAATATTTGACATTCTGCCTCACGTTGTTGGCATTCCTTGAGGGGCTGCAGGAAAATACAAAACTGTGTTTCTTTCACACAATGGTACTAAAGAGCACTTGTGTCTTCCTTGTTTTCTCTGCTCTAAACTTTTGCTGCATAACGTTATAAATGTCCCATAGGAACTTCCATGGGACTTACTGAGTTTCAAAAGACTTTGAGAAAGCAGCTCATCAAAGATCCCTGAGTAAATTTAAGAGCCATAGGAAAAGAGGACAAGTTCTTGTGGATCTGGAATTGGTTAAGTAGCAGGAAGCAGAGAGTAGGAATAAATAGACATTTCTCTGAATGGAGGGATATAGAAAGTCAAGTCCTGCAAGGATCAGCACTGGGACCTTTGCTTTTTAACATGTTTATAAACGATGTAAAGTTAGTGGCGAGCAGTAAAATAGTCAAAGGGAGCAGGAAGAAGGGGAGATTCGGGAGTGGATAGCAGAAAATATTATTCTGCAAGAATGCAACAATATATGCATTTACATTTTGGGGATTCAGTACCACATTTGAAATACCATACCTAAATGAAAGATCCCAAGTAATTGTATGCTTTCTCATATTTTGTTTGAAGAAAAGCCTGCTAGCAGTAATCTGATTTAGCTGCTTCTACAGCAAGTGCCTAGCACTGAATTTGCATCCTATCTTTGTTTCCACATCAAAGCACTGGATTACCAGCTTGTGGATTTGGTCTTCTTGCCCAGTTTTCAAAATGATTTGACAGATAATATGTCAGCACATGCAGCCAATTTTTAAATATACCATTTTCAGCTCTTTACTTCGCAGAACTGAGCTGCCAAATCTTTAGCCCACAGGCTGGGGGTGGGGGGATACAGCAATATGGCTAATGTATATAAAAATGTATGCAATTGTGGAATAGAAAGAGAAACAACACAAAGTAAGATGTAGAACATAACAAAAGAATAATAATAACAGAGACTGCATTCCGAATCCTTTTTAGCAAAATTAAAGCAATGAACTAAATTATAAATTAAATTAGGTTGATGAAAGGTGAAGGAAAACAGTCTTTGAAGATGCAGAGCCTCTGAGACTAATGGGCTATCCAGTACTTAATACTTGTGCATGTAAAAGGAAGTGAAGCCATGGCTAACTGCTCAGAAGGCCACATGGTTCTCATATGAAAGGGGAATAATAATAATAATAATAATAATAATAATAATAATAATAATTTATTATTTATACCCCGCCCATCTGGCTGGGCCTCCCCAGCCACTCTGGGCGGCTTCCATAAAAACCAAAAATACAGTAAAATATCACACGTTAAAAACTTCCCTGAACAGGGCTGCCTTAAGATGTCTTCTGAATGTCAGGTAGTTGTTTATCACTTTGACATCTGCTGGAAGGGCGTTCCACAGGGCGGGCGCCATTACCGAGAAGGCCCTCTGCCTGGTTCCCTGTAGCTTTGCTTCTCGCAATGAGGGAACCGCCAGAAGGCCCTCGGCGCTGGACCTCAGCGTCCGGACAGAATGATGGGGGTGGAGACGCTCCTTCAGGAAATATGAGTTCCCTTGAACACTGTCCTTCTCCCATGGGTCCCCAGAAGTGTTTTGGACTCCTGCCAATGGGCAGTGGTGATTAGAGTTGTAGTCCAGCAGCCTCTAGGGACCCCAAGCTGAAAAAGTCTACCCTAGAATATTACACTGAAATGACCTTTAGACTCCACAAACACACCAATGCAACACTTGCTTGCGAAGTATAGGCAACAACAGACCTGCTTATTTTCAGCTTCTCCTTCAGAGAAACTCAAGAAATAGTTTGTATTATCTGGTTTACAGTGTTACTGTCCAAGGCCTTCCCAGATTTCTGGATGCCAATATCTGCCCTCCCTTCCCCACAGGTGGGCGGGGTTTGTGGCACCGAGTGGGGCTCACCTGGGCAGGTGCCACCCACCTGCTTGAGCTGGCCTGTGACCCGCCCTTGGCCAGGGAGGACAATGGACGGCTGGCCAGGGGTGGGCCCAAGGCCAAAGAAAAGAGGCTGACTCCATTGGCCAAGCCTCTTTTGCTGTTCTTCCTTCCAGGATCAGTAGTAAGGATGGACCTGTCTCAATGGCCCAATTCACATCCCTGTAATTCATCATCCCACCCCATTTCTTTCCTCTTCAGACCTGCTTCACCTGCATCTACCATGCCTTGGGGAGAGGATTTTCAAGTCACTTCTTCTCCCCCCTGCATTGGAGGAAGAGAGATTAACTCACCCACCCCCATTTTCCCATTCTTCTAGATATGTATCTTCTGGAAGAAATGTTCCTGAAGATCAATCAACCACACACCTTCCTCTTGCTCTCCACCCTCTACTATTAAACACACACAAATACCTGTTATTTGATCCTGCAAGCCTAGGTAGACTATTATGTGCTGCAAAATGCCCCCCTCCAAAAAAAGCCAGAGGGCGCCATAATGGCAAAAAACTGCCCCTCTCTGAGCTTCCTCTAGCATAGACAGGTAGCGTGACATCTACTTTCCTCCGTCATGGACAAAGGAACTCTATGTCTCATACCTCCTTCATCAGCTTCTCTCCTGTGAAGCAGAGCATTTTATACAGTTGCGGTTGGGATGGGAGAGCTGCCTCCACCCTCCACAAATCTTAACTCAAGCTACATTTAGCCCTACGGTAATGGTCAATCCCTAAAGGGGTTGCACAGTTCAAATGAACTCGCTTTTATAACCATGAGAGCAGGAGGTCTCTTGATTCTCATTTCCAAGCCTGTGCAAATGTACTTCACCTTCAACCTCAAAGTGGTTGTGCTATTAACTATTGACGGTGGGGGAGAGAGGGAGGAAAGGTGTCAAACATCTGATCTATGTTTGTTCCAAGTAACCAGTTTTTCGAGTTCGGAAAGTTTCCTTACAAAGGCAGGGTCTATTCTAAATTCCCAGACGATGAGTCAGCCCTATTCTGTTATGGTCCTGGAAAGTCATGTCAGGTGGGATGATGACATTTTACCTTATAATGGGGTCAGTGAAATACATCAAAGGATCAGTTGGCAAATATTTGGCAGGGGTGGGGGTGGGGGAGAGGGAACCCACCATACCCTTTTGTTATTTAAGTCTAGCAAAAATTTACCAAGGGTGCAACAATCTCAGTAGGCCAGCAACTACAAATGGGGCCTAATTAGCTGGAGGTAGAGCTGGATGGTTTTCAAGAAGGAGAAAAGTGTACAGAACTCTGTGTTGTTTGAAGTTATAATTTGGTATGGAGGCAGTAAATAAGAGCAGCTGTCCATTATGTTAAACAAGCATGTTTGCTGTTCAGCTAGGTAACTATCTCAACAAGCAGAATGGAAAGATAACGAGTTTCCAGATATATATAGAGAAAAACAGGTTACAAATGGAAATCTTTTGGGTAACTATGGATCACTTGGCATTGGTGCAACTACTGACATACTACAGTGGTACCTCGGGTTAAGTACTTAATTCATTCCGGAAGTCCGTACTTAACCTGAAACTGTCCTTAACCTGAAGCACCACTTTAGCTAATGGGGCCTCCTGTTGCTGCTGTGCCATCGGAGCCCAATTTCTGTTCTCATCCTGAAGCAAAGTTCTTAACCTGAAGCACTATTTCTGGGTTAGCGGAGTCTGTAACCTGCAGCGTATGTAACCTGAGGTACCACTGTACTTCAAAGATCAATTTTATGCCTTTGGGGAGAAAACCACTGACCCCAGATTAGAATGCTGGATCTAACACACATATATAACCCCACTACTTACAAGAGCCCATTCATTTCAATGCAAGTAGCTAATCCACATGACCTCGGAGTTGTGGTGACTGACTGTACAGCGACTCATAACTCTGCACAAAGGCTGTGATATGAAACTGTCCTGCAGTTTCATGTTTTTGCCTGCTTCAATGGTTTGGGTCCAGTTATTGCTATTTAAATGAAAGTCCGCATTGCCTTTGCCAACCTGGTTTGCCCTCCAGATGTTTTGGACTACAACGTTCATGATCCCTAGCCAGAAAAGGCTGGTGTGACTTTTGTGACAACCAAGTATGCTGACTTGGACTATATATGATCCAAGTCTGTATTTGTGGAAATAATGTCAGCTCGAGTAAATACCGATTGCTACACAATACTTGCACATAGTTTCTTTGATGGGTTATATGGTAGTTCATTTTCAACAAATGCCAAGGCAGGAAAATCAAGTTCTCATTCCAAATATTGAATTCTTGTTTACTAAACAAAGGGCCTTTATTAGGAGGCTATTTTTTTTACAACTCAGTATTGCAGGTGTTTTAAGGAGTTGCCTGGAGGGCATATACATTATCTTGAGGATTTCTCCCCAAACAAAAGCACATGTTAGAAATCAGGAGTGCCAGCTAAGAATCTCATTTATTCTCATATTATTTTCATAAAAGAAACATATGGTTTAATTTAAGCTTGTGGCATGGTGTCCAACTCGTGATTATGTGTGTGTACATACATACAGAAAGAAAGAGAAGCAGAGACCAAGAGAATAGTTTGTCCTCTTTCTTAAAGGAAAAAAATAATGATCCAGGACATTTTATTGTTATCAAATAGCTAAACTGAAATCTATAGAAAAATTACAATGGGTGATATCCCACATTTGTCATACAAAGTAGATTGATTGAAATCAATATACCTAAGTAATATTCTTACTTTATATTAGTACAGACCCTGTCCATGCTGAGTCAGACTTTGATTGTGCCATTTGACAAACCTAACCAGCTTAAATCATATATATATATATATCCTATTAAATCAGGGGTCAGCAAACTTTTTCAACAGGCCTTAGAATCATAGAATCATAGAATCATAGAGTTGGAAGAGACCACAAGGGCCATCGAGTCCAACCCCCTGCCAAGCAGGAAACACCATCAGAGCACTCCTGACATATGGTTGTCAAGCCTCTGCTTAAAGACCTCCAAAGTAGGAGACTCCACCACACTCCTTGGCAGCAAATTCCACTGTCGAACAGCTCTTACTGTCAGGAAGTTCTTCCTAATGTTTAGGTGGAATCTTCATTCTTGTAGTTTGGATCCATTGCTCCGTGTCCGCTTCTCTGGAGCAGCAAAAAACAACCTTTCTCCCTCCTCTATGTGACATCCTTTTATATATTTGAACATGGCTATCATATCACCCCTTAACCTCCTCTTCTCCAGGCTAAACATGCCCAGCTCCCTTAGCCGTTCCTCATAAGGCATCATTTCCAGGCCTTTGACCATTTTGGTTGCCCTCCTCTGGACACGTTCCAGTTTGTCAGTGTCCTTCTTGAATTGTGGTGCCCAGAACTGGACACAGTACTCCAGGTGAGGTCTGACCAGAGCAGAATACAGTGGCACTATTACTTCCCTTGATCTAGATGCTATACTCCTATTGATGCAGCCCAGAATTGCATTGGCTTTTTTAGCTGCCGCGTCACACTGTTGGCTCATGTCAAGTTTATGGTCAACCAAGACTCCTAGATCCTTTTCACATGTACTGCTCTCAAGCCAGGTGTCACCCATCTTGTATTTGTGCCTCTCATTTTTTTTGCCCAAGTGCAATACTTTACATTTCTCCCTGTTAAAATTCATCTTGTTTGTTTTTGCCCTGTTCTCTAATCTGTCAAGGTCGTTTTGAAGTGTGATCCTGTCCTCTGGGGTGTTAGCCACCCCTCCCAGTTTGGTGTCATCTGCAAATTTGATCAGGATGCCCTTGAGTCCATCATCCAAGTTGTTGATAAAGATGTTGAATAAGACTGGGCCCAAGACAGAACCCTGTGGCACCCCACTAGTCACTCTTCTCCAGGATGAAGAGGAACCATTGATGAGCACCCTTTGGGTTCGGTCAGTCAGCCAGTTACAAATCCACTGAGTGGTAGCATAGTCAAGACCGCATTTTACCAGCTTCTTTACAAGAATATCATGGAGCACCTTGTCAAATGCCTTGCTGAAATCAAGGTAGGCTACATCCACTGCGTTCCCTTCATCTACCAGGCTTGTAATTCTGTCAAAAAACGAGATCAGGTTAGTCTGACATGACTTATTTTTCAGAAATCCATGCTGACTATTGGTGATCACAGCATTCCTTTCTAGGTGCTCACAGACTGTTTGCTTAATGATCTGCTCCAGAATCTTCCCTGGTATTGATGTCAGACTGACTGGGCGGTAATTATTTGGGTCCTCTCTTTTCCCCTTTTTGAAAATAGGGACAACATTTGCCCTCCTCCAGTCTGCCGGGACTTCGCCTGTTCTCCAGGAATTCTCAAAGATGACTGCCAGTGGTTCTGAGATCACATCTGCCAGTTCTTTTAATACTATTGGATGCAGTTCATCTGGCCCTGGAGACTTGAATACATCTAAACTAGCCAAGTATTCTTGTACTATCTCCTTAGTTATTCTGGGCTGTGTTTCCTTTGCTCCAAATTCTTCAGGTCGGGCATTGTTTTCTTTATCGGAGAAGACTGAGGCAAAGAAGGCATTGAGGAGTTCAGCCCTTTCTGTGTCCCCTGTTTGCATTTCACCATCTTCTCCTCTGAGTGACCCCACTGTTTCTTTGTTCTTCCTTTTGCTACGAACATACCCATAAAAGCCTTTTTTGTTGCTTTTAACCTCTCTAGCCAGCCTGAGTTCATTCTGTGCTTTAGCTTTTCTGACTTTGTGTCTACACATGCTGGCTATTTGTTTGAATTCCTCTTTGGTGGTTTCCCCCCTTTTCCATTTTTTGTACACATCCTTTTTTTAATCTTAACTCAGTTAAAAGTTCTTTAGATAGCCACCCTGGCTTCTTTAAGCACCTTCCATGTTCCCGTCTCATTGGTATTGCCTGACGTTGTGCTTTTACTATCTCCCTCTTAACAAACTCCCAGCCATCATGAACTCCCTTTCCTTTTAGTATTACTGTCCATGGGATCTCACCCAGCACTTCCCTAAGTTTTATGAAGTTGGCTTTCTTAAAGTCAAGAAATTGAGTCCTAGTATGCTTGGCTGCTCCTTTCCGCTGTATAGTAAACTTCAGAAGAGCATGATCACTCGTGCCTAATGATCCTTCCACTTCTACCCTTGCGGAGGGCCAGATTATATTTTGAAACGGGGAAAAAATGAACGAATTCCTATGCCCCACAAATAACCCAGAGATGCATTTTAAATAAAAGGACACATTCTACTCATGTAAAAACATGCTGATTCCCACACCGTCCGTGGGCTGGATTGAGAAGGTGATTGGGCCGGATCTGGCCCCTGGGTCTTAGTGTGCCTACCCATGTATTAAATGATCCAAAAGAATGCCAGCAAATTCCAAATCGTTTGTCCAAGGAATGGCCTTCTACTGTTCATGTAGATAAGCAAGTTGCATTATTATTTCTTACGAGAAGAATAGGCATGATCTTAAGATTCATATTCAGAACTGGCAAGAATCAGCATGAATTAAATCTAGGTATGGAAGGATCACTGGTTCTGCAAGAAATGACTGGTTCTGCAAGAAATGGGAAACAGAAATGGTAAACCAGTAATTAGATGCTATTGTTTCTGCACCAAAGAAGTGAGTACGACTTGAAACTGGATGAGTGCAATTCTAAGACTATGGCAGTTGCGTGTGAAATGCCAAGATGGCCTGTGGCTGCCTTGCCATCCCCAGAGATGTAACTGTTTATCTTACTATTCAAAACTTCTGTCTAAGGATTTTGCTCAAATAATTAGAATTACTTAAGCTGTTCTATCAAATAATGGCCAATTATGTTCATGAAAGCACCGACTAAACATAATTAGATGGGACTGAATGGATGAAGAAGTCCCTTATGTTCCTTAAACTGAGAGGGCTGGGTAATGATGGCTTCTCTTAGCATCCGACCAAGTAAAGTGAACTATATCCTAATTGCATTAACATAAGGTTAATTAATTTGGACAGGATTCATAGTAGATAAATTCATGGAGGATAAAGCTATCAATTGCCACTAAAAATAGTTTTGTGCTGCATCCAGCAACAGAAGCACCAAAGCTCTGAATAGCAGTTGGTGGGGAACAGTAGAAGAGGGCTATTGCATTCATTCACTGCTCTACGCTTCTCATGTGCATAAGAACATAAAGAGAGCCTACTGGATCAGGCCAATGGCCCATCTACTCCAGCATCCTATCCTCACAATGGCCACCCAGATGCCTGTGGGAAACGTGCATGCAGGACCCAAGCACAAAAGCACTTTCCTCTCCTCTGGTTCCCGGTATCTGGTAGCATCTGTGGGAAATAGGATGCAGGACTAGATAAGCCTTACATCTGACCCAGCTGGGCTCTACTTATGGTCATATGCTCTTAATATAGTGTTTGATGGCTTGGTTTGCCTGAACTGCACTTTATGTCCTGCAACTATTGTAATATTAGCGCAGTGATTAGCACTGCTGATCTTCAAAAATATCAGCTGTGCGTAACCATAGCTTGTTTCCCCTACTGCATCCATGCAGCCTCTCAAGTCCTTAGTGCTTAAGGGAGGTTGAACCAGCACACTTCACACTTACTGAGGAAGCAAAGCAGTAGCTGATCTCCAGCACTAGATCCTCCGGAGCTTTCTCTTTCTTGATGAGCAAGCATGAGACCCATATCCCTCCCTTTCCACTCAAGGTCGGCCATGGACAAATCCACATGATCCAAAGACACAGCAGACCTCTGGATCCAGCTGCAAGTCATTATTGCTAAGTGGGCATATGGGATAGCCTGCAGCTCTTGATGGAGGAAGCAAGAGGAAGGGGCTGCATGTTTCAGATGGCGGTTACCATAAGAGTGTGACAGCATGTCTTATAATTCATGCTGTAGGACAGCTTGATGCCATCAGTGAAGCAGAAATCCTGTATGAGTGGCAGTGGTATGGACGACTGCCTCTGACACATGTGATATAATATGCACCTGTCCGTGAAGTGTCAATCTTTCCATCCTTTCATGGATGCACAGGCTCAAGTGGACAAATCTGGAACCCAAGTAGGGGGTGAAAATGAATAATGAGTGATATAACTGAATGGAAGTGGAATGTGAACCTAGGGCCAGTCTAGACATACTCTATATGGGGACCACAAGTATTTCTTTGTCATTCGTTTGATGTTGCTGACAACTTAGTAGAACAAATGAATGCAGCAGACTTGAGTATGTTTGACATCTAGGAGCAGCTTGACAGTGCCCCTTTCTTCATTGGGTGTGGATCAATACTTTCAAAGCAACTTTTGAGAAACAATGGCTATTGCAACAGAAAGTGGATTTCAAGAGTTTGCTTTTGAGGATACCAAGCATGGTAGGCTGAAGCAAGAGGCGCTGGCAGGGGTGCCATTGTGGAGATGGCCATGAGGCCATGAGATCACTGCCACTTACTGGGATGGGGTGGAGCAAGATCAAGGCTGCTCAGGTGAATCTGTTGAGAATTCTGTTCCACCTTAAGGAACAGACATGGGATTGTTATGTGTCACATGTCTGTTTACATTCCAGCACAGTATGCTGGGAACTTCCATTTCTGTATAGCTTTTCCTTTTCCTGTTTCTCTCTGAGATGACACGAGAGAGAGACGACATGTTTCTTTGTCCTGATTTATGATTAATAAATCTGTAGTTGTAGTATGACTTCACAAGCCTCACACCTATTCTGTGTGCACAGTATTATCTGCTGATAGTGTGCCCTGGCTTTTGAAGTATGGGTCACTGATTTACATTGGAGCATGGGTCAATGGATGGAGACGGCATAGCTGGGGCTTGCCAGCTGGCTTCCCGGCTCTCTGCATGTTGACAGAATCAACAGAAGCACTGGATTTGCTCTGCTGTTGTGCCCATGTCCGCCTAAGCTCACTGCTGCCTCAGCCTGCACCATCCCCTCCCCCCAGCCGCTCCCATATTGAAGTGCTGAGGTATCAATAGCCACAGGATTCTTATGGTGCTTGGCAACCTTTGTCAAAAGATACAAGAGGTTCAAGCCTCTGGAACCAAACTTCCATCTCATTCACAGCAATTTGAGAA
This sequence comes from Podarcis vaucheri, assembly GCF_965113315.1. NCBI lineage: Eukaryota > Metazoa > Chordata > Lepidosauria > Squamata > Lacertidae > Podarcis > Podarcis vaucheri. The sequence goes on along the minus strand of NC_138766.1, from coordinate 35,443,436 downwards.
TTATTATCAATGAAATTGAACTTTGTGGCCACATTTTAGTCTCCTGCTGTACAATAAGGCATTTATTCTCAAAGCAGGATACCATTTTTGACTCACGTAAGTCAGCTCTGTGGATCTTATTACCATTACACCAAATCATTTGTAAAATATAACAAGCAAGGGCTACTGTTTCTGGCAAGACATAGGGGGAGGATGTATTACTATTAAACCTCACAGCAGTGCAATAAAAAGCTGTGCAGCTGAGAAGCTAAGAAAGAAAGATTGCGTCAGGAGCAGACCTTGTTCTGTGCTAACCAAGATTCTATAATCTTGAGCCTACATTTCTTCCCTTTGGTAGAAAGTCTGATCCTGCAAGGCGACATCCGACTGCCTAATTCAGTGCCTGACAGCCTACAAGATTGGGATAACAGCCTTCCTATGCAATCCAGCTTTCCTAGCAATCTACCTGTCTTTGTACAATCTATTATCATTGCTTCAAAGATCCTCATCATAGACCATATAGCAGCAAACACAAAACATAACTTTGGCAGGGGAATTAATATGTACAATATCTGTATATCATATGTTCAATAACACAATATGTAATATTGCATTATCTACATTGTGCACAATAATATGTACATACGTCACAGTTTATTGTGATTTTCAGTTATTTATAATTAAGCATTATTTCATCATTTTCATTAATAAAAGCTTTTCTTACCCACTCTTCTGTGTGCAGTGAAGATAAAAGGTTTCTTTGTAGACTGTCCTATCATCAGGACCACAGCTTATACCATTTAACCCAGAGGTGGAAAACATATGGCCTTCCAGACATTGTTGGACTCCCAAATTCCACAAGATCCAGAGTCAGTATGGACAATCAACAGGGATGATGGGAACTGTAGTTCAACAGCACCTACAGGACTGCAGTATCCTCATCGCTGACCCTAGCTAGTCAATTTTTTAAAAGGTGGTTTTCTTGGAATGACATTTCAGAGACCCAGGGAAACACAGAGATGTGCTAAAAGCAAAATATGGTTTTAATGGAATAACTTTGGTGTCAACAAATACTTGATGGCCCCAGCCAGCCCTCTAGGAGCTTCCATGGCAAATAGTAGCTCTGGGGACAATTTTCATCAGGGCTATAGAATGGGATATTAGTCCCTAATCCTGAATGGGCCACCTGTCCCATGGCTGCTGGCTTTTGCTAAAGGGGATTTAAGGGGAGGTGCAGCGGTACTGCTGAAAACTTGCATGCAAACAGTTCAATCCCTGACATCTTCAGCCAGGGCTGGCAAATACACCTATCGGAGACCCTGGAGAGCTGCTGCCAATTACTGTAGGTAATAGTGAGATAGATTGGTTTGATTTTGTACAATGTTGCTGTGATGGCATCTTAATGTCACAACTAACTTGTCCCTTAGGAGGCTTCCAGTGTGAGTCACTCCTAGTGCTCTTTTGGTGAAAGCTATATGTAGAATTTGCAGTGACTTTCCATGCTACTGGTGGGCACTGTAGTTCTTCCCTTTGTACATCCCACTATGAGTTATGAGGCAAAGGGAATTTCCCTTCAAAATTCTGGCCCTGCAACAGGCCCCACTGAAGAATCTAACCATGCTTCTTATCTTAAAGAAGCGTCAGGCTAATCATGCCATTGTTCAACCCTAATGACCATCCCATCAATAGCAGAGGAGCAACAGATGATGTTATCCTCGAAGACAATGATATTAATTCAGTGTAACAATTAACCATGACTATCTGCAATATGCATGCTCCATGCTGAAATTCATATATTAGCTAGTAATGCGGGCTTTTATCTTTCTTTCATTGTCTGGCAGACTGATGTTCATGACATTGTAGCTACTCATTGTGCAATGCTCCGTATTCACATCATCTACAAGACGAGAAGAAATAAACTTCTCTGTTTCTCTTATTTCTCAAATCAATTACCCAAAATACAGACGATCTCTGGTCCAAATCTTTGCTTAGGTAGAAGCTGACTATGGCACTGCATCCTTAGAATACAGCAGGGTAGCCAACTTGAAATGAAAAAGTGTGCTACCTGAATCACTTGACTAAAAACTGTCACACCAGTCCTCTTCTTCTGTAAGCTTCATGCAGAATTGCCCCTTCTGGGGTAGTGCGTGTGTTTAAAAATGCAAATGAAAAACTGAGCACAAATTATGAAATTGATTTAAAATGCCACCAAAAGGGAAGTAGGAGCGGTGCCAAAATTTAAAGTCTCAACTTCCCAAAACATCATTGCACATACCCAAAGTGCGCCTTTTTATAAAAGAGTAACAATAAGTTGAGCCATCCCTGTGGAGGTTGTACCATTTGTACTGCTCTTTCAGCAACCATGACAAAATTACATGTGAGCTTTCAACAGAGATGAAAGAATCACAGGGAAACCAGTGATGTGGCCATGATGTCCTCCCCAAAAAAGAGTGGAAAAAATAGTGAAACATCTGGATAGGTCCTGGGAGTGGAGGCCAGAGTTAGAGAAGGAAACCAAGGGTCTGAACCCAGCAATTTGGAGTGTGTTTCAGGTGGAGCTCAGAGGGGAGTTTGTGTCTTCATCTGAGGTCTGTGGTTGGAGGGGAAAGATCTAGCTGAAGGTTGGTGTGTGTTTGCAAATGATCCTATTCCTGCTTTTCAGGTAAGTAGCCTGAAACAAAACAAATGCCTAGATTCACCCCTACTGCCACCCCACTCCTGATTGGTCAGCAACTCTAGTTTGCACCATTTGAGCAGACTGGCTAGTATGACACACAAGCAGTACAAAGTGTTTGCATCATGTTTCTAAGCAGTGGCCATGCTTAATTTCTAGCAAAAGAAAGGTCAGGATTCTATAGCCTGTCTGGGAAGCAAAGCCTCTGATCTGGAAGCTCCAATGTGTGAGGAGTCTCTTGACCTATCCAATGGTGTGGGAAATCCTGCCCAAACTTTCATCTATTCTTACTTCATACATTCCAAGGTTAAGTCCTTGCATTGAAAACAGATGCCGCAGGCACAAATTAAGATTGCTTATAAGTCTCATTTTAGTTTTGTGGGTTGGTGGGGGAGGGAGGATATAAATCCATAGCCATTTTCACCACTTGTTTGGATGGGTGGGAGGTGAGGCATCAATACCTATCACAAATCAGCAAGACGAGCTGATGGGAAACCAAGCTGGAAAAGTTTCTCATAAAAGACCTTACACTTTCCCACAATCCAAAATGCAGCTGATGTGATGTGAGCATCCCTGCTTGTTCTAGTAATAGGGAAAATAACAAGCACATGCAGTGCACTCAGCCAGGCCTGTGCCCAGTGAGATCAGTGAATCCTGAAGATTTAGTGAAGTTAAGTGGGTTTCCACAAAGCAAGACACAGTGATAACAACAAGAACCTTTACTGAACTAACAGAACAGGGCACAAAGGCAAAGCAACTGCTTATATACATTTCTGAAGGCCTGGGCCACTCCCACTCTCAACGTGATTGGCTGTCTAAACTCCCAAGCTGTGGATCATAACTCAGAGTTTCAGGGCCAATGGCAGTGGCCCAAATCCTGAAATGTTCTGTGATTGGATATCATGTATTGAATCAGGACACAGGGGCTCAGAATCTTTAGTCCAGACTCAAGCTCAGGCAAACACAGACCACTGAACACATAACACTTAGCAGAGTTGGAGGTGCATGCACTGGGAAGAAGTTCCACTACCTTCCACACCACCACCCTCAAAAACTACTCTTCGTGCATCACCACCCACATTACTATTTCCTCTTCTAAACTGGATGTCTCAGACCACCAAGTGGAAGATGCAATGGGGCAGCTGATGGCATGCCAAATGCCTAAAATGCAAATTTGGGAAAAGCACCTGTCTGTAGATCCCATTTCCTCTTAATTTAATTAAGTACAAGGCTGACAGGAGTCTACAGAATAACCTCCCATACTACCAGTGACTGTAGAGCCCAAACTAGGACGCTCATGAGCAGCTTCTCCTGTGGGATTAAATGCCTCCTGCCAGGAATACATCTTGGCCCCACGACTGTGGGTGCCCGTGGCCATGGGTGCCATGCAGCGTGCATGACCCTGGCACCAAAATTTGTGGGTGCCTGGACCCTTCATGGGTGCTCAGGCACCCAGGGCCCCAGGGAGTTGGCACCTATGCCTCCTGCCATATACCAGCAGGACAGGCAGTAGTCCCGACAAGAGGCCATTGAATGTAAGAGGAGTGTCCATCTTTAGGCTGGAGGATTAGCCCTTTAAATTTTCCTCAAGAAGGTGGAGCCTGGGAGAAGTAGTCTAGGAGGTGAAGCTTTAAAAAGATCAATTTGGTCTTGACTTTTGTTGGAGCAACTCTGAGGTTCTGTAACTTCCAACCTGTTTTGCAGCATGGGTTCTGGTACCACACAAGGCCTCATATTCCTTTTTTTTTTTTACCTGTAAACATTATCCCATCTGGCTTTGCAAACTAGGCCTCCACACTGACCTGCCTTCCCAGTTCAGGAGGCCAAAAGGAATAAAGAGAGCCAGTGTGGTGTAGTGGTTAAGAGTGGTAGTCTCGTAATCTGGGGAACTGGGTTCGCGTCTCCACTCCTCCACATGCAGCTGCTGGGTGACCTTGGGCCAGTCACACTTCTTTGAAGTCTCTCAGCCCCACTCACCTCAGAGAGTGTTTGTTGTGGGGGAGGAAGGGAAAGGAGAATGTTAGCCGCTTTGAGACTCCTGAAGGGGAGTGAAAGGCGGGATATCAAATCCAAACTCTTCTAAATCTGTCCCATATGTGTCATCAGGCACAGGAAATAAATAGCCATTCAAATAAGAACTGTTGTTAACTTTTTAAGTGGAATTCCAGTGGGGGCCAGATAAGGAAGAGGCTGAGGATCAAAAAGCACAAGATCCCTTCCCATTATATAGTGCAATATTTCACTGGTTCTGGCAACTGATGAAATGGACAAAGGTGAACAACAGGTGCAATATTGTGATGAATAACAGAGTACATGAATTGTAGGTTGACAGGACTCCCTTTTTCCCAGCAGCAGTTGTGTACTTATAAATGGCTTCACTTGGGTCAAGCGTTAACAATCATAATTAGTGATGAAGCAAATCTAGACTCTGAAATCTCCATGAAATGCTCCTAAGCAAACTGCAGTTGTGAATTTTTCTACAGGCATCTGTATCCTGCCTTTATTCCATCCTGGAAATCTAGGTAGTTCAAGGTCCCCAGCCACTCTCCCATCCAGGATGTGACTGGGTGCAGACTCAGCCCATTTTGCTTCAGCAAAGTGGTAGCCTTTCTCTGCAAAAGCTCTGCGTGGCTGAGCATTTAGTGGATATTTAATATTCAGCGACAGCATTTGACCTCTGAAGTTTTTGCAATAGAGTTGAACATTTTTACAGTATCTGACAGTTGGCACGATATAGCAGTCAACATTTGACAGACTCTGATATGTACTAATCAACATTTTATCATTTGTGACAGCTGGAGTGGAATACCAATCAATATTTGGCAGGATATGATAGATGACTTGAATCCATTCATTATTGTATGTTATTTATTTATTTTTATTTAATTTTTTTTAAAAAATATATATGCCTTGACTGGTTTTTAAGCATCGATTCCTCTCAAAGTGGTTTACAACTATATGCAATACAAATCACAAATCCCAACAACAAAATAATGAAGGGTGATGTCCAATGTTAGCAATATTCAGAGTAGACAAACTGAAATAAATGGTCTCAACTAACTTACCGGTAAATCCATTTTTTTTCTCCCAATGACATTACAGCATGTAACTTGGATGAATATCACCCTAAAAATTTACCACCCATTTCCACGTGACGTGCACCGACACAAACCTTGCAATAAAAGGAAAATGGCCCAGATAGGTTAAACAACACTAGGTTTTTTTTAGCATTTATAGGCCAGTTTAAAATGACCAAGGGGCAGGGCTTGCCTTATCAAGCTTGGAATTATATTTCATAATAGGATCTGGCCACTCCTCGCAAAGACCTTGATTCGTGTCCTTGACGACCTAATATGTTTACAAAGGCAGGCATCTCAACAGAGCCTCAGAAGTAGTTCTTAGGGTTGATACACAGGAAAATAGTCCTCTAGGTAAAACCAATGTATTTAAACTAATCAAAACACTTTTAGCTTTAATTTTTATTTCTCAGATTTCAGTTTTGGAGTTCAGATGCCAACATTTTGAAAAATTCAAATGAATTTCAACAGATTCTGAAATTTCGTTTCATCTTTTTATCATGAGGAGCATAACCACAGGGTTGATGAGCAGGTTGTGGCTCTGATAAGTTTAGATATGAACATAAAACGATCTGTTAGTTTTCTATACAAAAGTTTGTTTTAGGCTGAAATATTGCCACTATGACATATACAGCATAGAAAACGGATACTTTAGTTATGCACCTTGCAAGGGCAATTATTTGTTCTGTAGTGTAACTTGTTTCTGGGTATCCCTACAGAGGACTGCTGAAATGAACTGATTGCTCTGCCATCTTTCCTCCTTATCTTTTTGGGCCATGCATCTCTGTATTGTTATCATTACTTATTATTTATTAGTTTTGCTTGCTGATCACAAATCCCTTCGAAGAACTCAATCTGAATCATGACAACGAATAGCACAGAATAATTCTAAATAGGAAATAAATATGCTGTACATTTATCATTGTCTGTTTTCTAGTGTTCCCTTAAGAAAACATTCCTGATAACCAGATTTTATTTTTTTTCAATTTCTTGGCATTTGAATACAGATGTACTTATCTATCAGTCAATCATTATTCCATCCCTGATTGCTAAGCTGTTTGCCATGGAAAGTTCATTTCTAGCAGTAATTTGTAATAACTGCAACATAGTGATTAAAAAAAAGAGAGAGAAACACATCATTATCTATAACCGCATCCACAAGGAAAAGCATGTCACTTTTGCTATGGTGTGTGTGTGTGTGTGTGTGTGTGTGTGTGTAAAATTTTCGCAGCCCTCCCCTTATTGAAATGCTCATATCCTCAGTGATTTGTATCATTGGGGAAGAGGGGGGAGAAGAGAGAGTGAAAAATGAACAAGTCATGGATTTTTCTGTGCTCTAATGACTTATACTAATGTATTCCTTCATCTAAATACAGATTTCTATTTAAAATTCAGCACACAGTGGTATTATGAATTCGGGTTTAATGGATTCCAAATAATTGCCCTTTAGAAATGATGAATAGCTGTTTAAAGACACTGATAAGAATATACTATTCCTCTCTTAACAATGGGCCTTCTGCATTGACTGTGTCATATATGCCTGAAATTAGTTTATTAATTTTTGTATTGATATGCAAAGTGCTGACTGATAGCAAATAAATTCCTCTAATCTCTCCCACCCCACCCCCCAAAAGCCTCTGTTCAGTGACTTAGGGGTGGGGGTAAAGATAAGGAGATAGTGTTCTGCATTGGAATGATGCCACTGAAATGCAGATTGGTTCCATCTTCCATTTTATTTGCCTTTCTTGGATTTTTATGCTTTAAAAAGAATAGCATCTAAGGATGAATTAATGACCAGGTTTTGCAAACTTCTGCATTGAAGAAGCTCTCCCCCCCCCGCCTTTTTCCCTTTTTTTTTTTTTTTTTTTTTGGTAGGCAGTTCATGGTATCTCTTTTATGTCATTACAAAAAAAGAGAGAGAGAGAGTCTTTTTAGGCTTGTTCTCTACCATTTTAAAGCCAAGGACCCAGCATGACTGAAATTAAAAATGCATTATTCATTTATTCAATGTGATAACAGGCTGACAAAATTTTCACTTAGCAGATGAGATGGCTTCTTTGTTAACTGTATGGAAATCTTTTGGAAAAAACCACCAAACTCAAATGGATTTGGAGAGAGACTTCCATAGATTATGCAGTAAAATGGGGGGGGGTACAGCAGGACAGAGTTTTTTAGGTGGGGGGAAATGGTTTTCCTATACATTGCTAAACTGCGGTTACTGTAGCCCCTTGTTTTTCGTAGGATGCAGAACCCATGACTACTACCGTAGTTTTCTCCAAAGGGTTGCTGATAGTATTAGAATGGAAGGGTGGAAAAGCTGTTCTTACTATTTTCCCCTGCCAGGTCCCTTTATATTTATTTGTGGGGTTTGTGACGGATTTACCCTTTCCCCCTGTCTTCTGCCTTTCCCTCCTCCCAATTCAAACCACCTTTCAAATGACCCTAAAAAGCGTTAAAGCAGCTCGCTCCTTCCTTCTTAACTCCCATCTCTTTAGCCCTTTCTCTTCTTTATAGGAACCAAGCTGCTGCTCTCTCCCCCCCCCCCGCCCCGCTCCCTTTCCTAGAGGCCTTTTCTTTCTGCCTCCAGGGTAGGCTGCCTCTCCACACACCACTGGTACCCGGGAAAGAATGGCTCTTCTGTTTGCTCAACTGCCTGCATATTGCATCCATTGCTCCATTCAGCAGGCCTTTTCAGGTCTGCTAGCTGCCGTACAACTCGGCTTTTGTGTGCTGCTGCCAGGGGGTTTCTGCATCCAGACCCAAGCTGAAAAGAGGGTAGATTTGCATAAGCAATGCCATGTGAGGAGGTCTGCTGGAAACAAATTCAGAATGCAGTCAAGCAAACCTTCCCGATCAACTTGTTTCTTCTTAGCAGCCCCCTATCATTGACATCTGTGTATTCAACTATGTGCAAGTTGGGTTTCTTTTAAAAAAATAAAATAAAAATCAAGCAATTCTATCTCAGCCTCTATGATTTGTCTCCAGCCGATTTAATAATAATAATAAAAGTCTCTAATGCATTCTATTTTGAACAGAAGGCCCAGCACGCATCAATAATTTGTAATAAATATGGGAAACTGTTTTCTTTTGGTACTTCTCCGCCACTTTTATAAGGGGGTGCAGAACTATAGTCGCAAAACAAACTATTACAAATGAAATGCATAATCAGCCAAAAAATTATGATCAATAACTAAATAAATTATATATGTCAGGAACAGGCTAGTATGTGTCATATGCACCTATTTACTTAGCTGTTTAGAAAACACGTTGCATTGTCTTATAATTAAGGCTACAAACCTTATGAAGTTGCAGTTAAGCAACAAGCAAGGATGTTGCCACTAGAGCAATGGTTTATGCACCTTACACTTACAAACCCTCGTGTGCAAAACATGCAGCCATGCAAACCGTTAGGCTGAAATAAGTTGAAGCAAGCATAAGAAACTTTCCAGAGAGGCTCACCTGAGACCTGCATTGTGTGTCCCCCCCCCCACCACCAATATAAGATCTCATGACTTTCCCAGGCTTTTGAATAACATTTTGGAAATTTTAATATGGTCTCTGGAAACCTTTTGAAACTTGTAAGATGAGTTCAAAGTATCGGTGTGTTCTTAAAGTCTGTGGCTTTTATGTTATCTCTTCTGCTTGAACATTTTCCTTTATCTTTTTGCTTTTAAGGTTTGTAGTACTTTTAATGTTTTGTGGCTGGTTTTATTGTTAGCTGGTCAGAGAAGCTTGCTATTGGATGGCAGGTGAATGGTATGAACAAAGAACAAATGTGGTTAGCAAACAAAGGTATGGAAGGTTTTCATGGAATACGTGACAATCACAAAGATTATGGTAAGGGAAATTATAGAAGCCAGAATCCCAAAAGGCAGACAAAAATTGATTGCCCAGACTTTGAAAACACATTTCATGATGGTGCTCATTCTGAAGGGTTTGTTTGGTATACTTAGTTCTCTACTGTTCAGCCCAATAAGGCTCCCAGGGCAGCTTGCATCAGAATGTTAAAAAGCTTCCAAAAAGAACAAAATAGTAATAAAAATGTGAGCAGCAGAGCAGACAAAACTCCAGTGGTGAATCAAATAACAATAGGCGAGTGAATGAAAAGATCTTCACCTAGTGCTGAAAAGAAAACAGATTCAATGACACATAGAAGAAGGAAATTCCAAAGATGAGGCACCACAACCAAAAAGGTCCTGCCTCTGGTCACCACCCACCTTACCTCATACGCCAGAGGAACCTTGAGAAAGGCCTTTTAGGATGATTCTCAGCTAGCATAAGGCTCTTTGCACTGCAGAATCCACCTGGGCCTCCAAAGCAAAGACCAGATTTAAGAGAAGCCCTGGAATGAGAACCTATTCCTTCCGAGAGTGTAATGCCATCCCAGGACAGGCTTAACAGCGTCTGCTACCCCAGATAAGCAGTCTACCAACTGCACTTCTGTCTTGTCTGGATTGAGCTTCAGTGTGTTGGTCCTGAAACCCCAACAGGAAAGCAAGTGCAGTAGCTTTGCTGCTCATAGGCGCAGGTTGCTCCTTTGCTGAAAGAGCCAACAATTTGTTGCTGGATCAGGCGCAAGGTTCTTGTGTAATAATAATAATAATAATAATAATAATAATAATAATAATAATAATAATAAATTATTTATACCCCGCTCATAAGGCTGGGTTTCCCCAGCCACTCTGGGCGGCTTCCAACCGAATATTAAAAACAGTACAGCGTCAGACATTAAAAACTTCCCTAAACAGGGCCGCCTTCAGTTGTCTTCTAAAAGTAAGATAGTTGTTTATTTCTTTGACTTCTGATGGGAGGGCATTCCACAGGGCAGGCGCCACTACCGAGAAGGCCCTCTGCCTGGTTCCCTGTAACCTCACTTCTCGCAGCGAGGGAACTGCCAGAAGGCCCTCAGCGCTGGACCTCAGTGTCCGGGCTGGATGATGGGGGTGGAGACATTCCTTCAGGTACACAGGATCAAGGCCATTTACGGCTTTAAAGGTCAGCACCAACACTTTGAATTGTGCTCGGAAACATACTGGGAGCCAATGAAGATATTTCAGGACCGGTGTTATATGGTCTCGGCGGCCACTCCCAGTGACCAGTCTAGCTGCCACATTCTGGATTAATTGCAGTTTCCGAGTCACCTTCAAAGGTAGCCCCACATAGAGCGCATTGCAGTAGTCCAGTAGTAGTGTTCATTTCCTAAGCCTAAACAACTTGGACCCAAAATGCCTTAGGGTCTGCTTCCTAATCAATACACCTTGATCATTGAGATCTTCTAAAGGGACACTGAAGCTTAAATTGAGATGCTATCTTGATGCTATTGATATTATTATTTTAGTAGTTTGTTTTTATGCTGCACGCCACCTCTTTCTGTTCCTATGAAAGTGTGCATTATAAATATTTGAATAAAATGTGAGTAAATAAAAGGCTTCACATGAATATCTATTCCCATAAATCTGTCTGTATGGAAACATTTTGAAATCTGATCCTAACATGCATAGCATTTCTCCACTCCCAAGATCCAATGGTGCAGGGCAGTGTCAGATGGATTGGCATTCCAACTGCAGTTATAATACTGTAACTAAAGGACAGTCATCCCGGCAGATTCTAGTCAATAAATTAAAATATTACTACTACTGCTGCTGTTGCTGCTACTAATAACAACAGCAACAAAGATGCTAAGCTAATGAAGAGGACCACTTATTGTTCGCGAGCATATTCTGTGTTAGTGGAGGCTATGAAGCAGAGAGTCCCATGGACTGCAAGAAGATCAAACCTATCCATTCTTAAGGAAATCAGCCCTGAGTGCTCACTGGAAGGACAGATCCTGAAGCTGAGGCTCCAATACTTTGGCCACCTTATGAGAAGAGAAGACTCCCTGGAAAAGACCCTGATGTTGGGAAAGATGGAGGGCACAAGGAGAAGGGGACGACAGAGGACAAGATAGTTGGACAGTGTTCTCAAAGCTACCAGCATGAGTTTGACCAAACTGCGGGACGCAGTGGAGGACAGGAGTGCCTGGCGTGCTCTGGTCCGTGGGGTCACAAAGAGTCGGACACAACTAAACAACAACAACAACATGAAGCAGAGAAAGATGGGCTGCATATTCATTCCCTTCTAATCTTCATAGCTTGAAAGTCTATAAAATAAAGGGGAGTGAACAGAAGAGCCAATTCTTGTTGATTTCAAGATAAACCCCATCCCACTGTTAATAAGTGCAAAATGGGAGTGACCGAGTTCTAGATCTGTGCTTTAAATGAGCTCTTATCTTTCACCCTTTTGTAAATAACTTGTTTTTATAAGACTTGTTCTCCACAAAGTGAGTATCGATATAAAGGTGCTGTAATTTCCAAATGCTGTGAAAGGGGAAAAATTAAAATGCAATGATTCTTAAAGTAATCTGTTCCCTTTATGGAAAATTTAAACATGTAAAATCTGAAAAGACTGTCATATACAAAAAACAAAACAAAAACCCCAACCTGTTATGCACAGATGGATTATTTATTGTTGAATTTATTCTGACTCTAGTGGCAAAGTAGGTGTATGGTTTTTCGTTTTTATCTTAAGGAAATAAATTTCTCAGAGCTTTACTCTAGCTATTTGATCCACCAGATTTATCATTTGGCAAAGCTCATTTTGTATACTAAAAATGTTTGATTAATTTTGCATTTCTGAATTACAAAAGCAAGAGTTGAGGAAGTTCAAGATTTCAGACGGTGTCTTTTCTAGATGCACACAAGAACAAAAATAACAGGACCTTACAAACACACACACACAAAGAATAATAAATGAAGCTCTCTCATTTATTTCCCAATTAAACCATCCTTTACCATGCATTAATATTACAGATATATCAGGAGTAATTACAACAGAGAACTGATTTATAAAAATCTTCACATTTCATGCTAATTATCTTAATGGAATGTTACATTTTTATGAGTTGCTTTTGTTTCTTCCTCCCACTCTTTACTTTTGTGAGCCCTAGAGCCTTTGGCAGTTAGGATATTATAAATCTTTGTTAAAACACGACAACAAGCTAAGAAGCTTGCACTCAAGCAAATTGGATGATGACAAAGCTTTGCTCTGTTTACCTCACCACCTAGATGGGTTGCCATAGAATCTGACAATGGTGAGGACTGTCGTAATGCTGAAATCTGAAGTTCAATATGTGTGTGCATGTTAGCAGGAGATATTCATATTCAGCTAGAAATTGGCTATAATTGTCCATTGTAGTTTATCCTTTGATGGGCCATGTTTGACCTCCGTGAATATTCTCTAGCCAATGCTTACATTTGGGCTGGCAGCTAACTAGAGTTGTGGGTTACAGTTACCTCCTGCTGTAGCAGCTGAATACTTTGCAAGCCCTCTCTCCTCATACATTTTCCACAGTTCTGGAATCCAGCAAAAAAATAAAATAAATGCACAGGATATACAAACATAAGTAGGGTGGATGAGCACATGTATTTTAGACAAAACCCAGAAAGGAAATAAAATGTGAAATAGTGAAATTGGATGGTGCTGACAAGCAAACTCAAACTCCAGACAAAGAAATGGATATGCATATATCCCAAGCCTTATGCTACACTCTAAGTGCGCACACACTCCCAGTCACCAATTGATTACTGTGTGAGAAACCATAACAGATGGGTTGTCCCTTCTCTTGCTTATATCTGCATTGCCATTTTGTAGGGAATCAGATGTATATCAAGTGCACACCAAGTGGATTGGCTGGATGAAGAGGAGTGAAGGGGAAGAAAGCTCAGAGCCAGGGGATTGGTGGGACAGTGATGAGTGGTCAGAGTGAGAAGAGGGAGCAGGCTGGGAGGAGGAAAGTTGTCGGAAGCTGAAGTGGCAACAGGGTTTAATGAGCAGGGTGAGGCTGTGGCAGAAAACAGCCCAGAATCAGAATCAGAGGTGGGTCAAGAGGCACAGTCGATGCAGTCTGCTGAAGAATCCAGGGAATCTCCATCTCCTGCTGTGACCAGCTCCCCTCCCTCCTAGTCTCCCAGAATAGAGAGAAATGAAGAGGGCAGAGAAAAGAGAAGTAAGGCAAAGGGGCCTTAGGCTGCTAGGGAAGGAACCTTAGAAAGTGGTGGGAAGGTGAGGACCTTCAGTCCTCTCAAATGCCTCATTTGGGCAAGACCTGCTGCAAAGAGTTGCTGTGATCTCTAGGCTTGCGCTGTTTTGATTCCTTTGAATAACAAGTTAACTTCACTGACACCGGGTGTTTTATTGCTGACCAGCCCCTTCCTCCGGCTCCTGACACCAGGCCTCTCAACATCCCCCACCCGCCGCCTCTCACAGGCCCCACCCCATGTTCTCAAGCGCTTTTTGTGTTTTTCGACAGTGGCAATAGCTCTTGCTTACCTGGATGGAGAGAGATGTGTACATAACCTCTGACCTTTTGCATGGCAGGAATGTAGCCAATTGCGCTAAAGAGTCACATGAGTTGCTGTGGCAGATGGAGCAGAGGGACAGTGGGACTCACCTGACACTGCTGAATACCAAGATGAAGTCCACCATGGTTCAAACACAACAGTGGGAGCAACTGGAGGTCAAAGTGAGCCCTGTTGCCCTGCACACTTTTGCCTTGGGCCCACCACTGGCCATCAAGCTCCTGGAAGGTGGTCCATGATGGATTGCAGCCCTTGTACTGGGAAAGGCTCTTCATCCTGTATTCTGGATGTGCCAGAATACAAGCTTGCATCCTCCCTCCTTTTTGGCCATGCTAGTCAATGCCTAAGGCTGCCAAGAGCAATACATCATAATAAAATCGGATCTTAAATATCAGAGAGGAGAGATAAAAACAGCTGCCAACTCACACTTGGAGCACAGAGCCACAAGACAGTAAAATGACGCAGATAAATGATAAATGTCCCAAGTGTTCTCATTCCCCCTGGTGCCGTATGGATAGGGGTTGGCTTTGGGGGTACACAACTGCCTGGCTGTGTTTTGCCATTGTTCATCTCTGGGTGTGCATCACCATTCACATGTGTACCTAGATGCACACCTGTTCTGTGTGTGTATTTTCTAATCCAGCAAAGGGCTGGCATCTGGAGCAGGTGGTTTCTTCCTGAACACCTTCATTTCTAGACTATAGTGAAGGCAATAAGGTTTATTCTCTCTGAAGCCATTCCTCCCAAACTGATGTGATTTTACTATGGCAGCTCAGCTGCAGGACTTTCTCTCTTTCAAGTTCTCCATTGGGGGAAAAAATGGCATCATAATACGCATAATGTGCCTCCATAAGTTTAAAAAATGCACATATAAGCACAGCTGTATGATTGATAGTCTAGTTTAAGCTTCTCATTTTTTCTGTAATCTGGCACTAGATGTACACATAACCCAATAGAAATAAGATATACATTTTTTTAAAAGTGTGCCTCAGAGCTAAGATCTTTAAGAGAGCTTTAAACAGACCAGTCCTCATGGGTATATCTGGTCAGCTACCATCAGCCTATTGATTCAAAGCAGTAACACTTTTTAAAATTACTTAATTTATCTTTATTTATTGCCACATTGATAGTATTCAAATGACACCAGATAATGTGTGGTACAAGGTACCTTTTAAAGCTTCTTAGCAGGATCCTATTGGGACTGGCATATAATTGAAAACATTTAACAGAATATTTCAGGGAAGGATGCCAAGGAATGAACAAGAGAATCACATTTCAGTTTAAAATACCAGACACACACACAAAAATCATTTCAAACAATCAGGGCTGTAGCTTGGAGAAAAAGCTGGCTGGTGTAATTTACATAAGACTCTTTATTTTTTATAACCTAAAATTATTTTCTTTCTTTGTTGCATTTGACATCTTACTAATGTCTCTTCTGAACTGTCTGACGTTCCCTTTAATTAAGTAGCAAGACACAACAGGCAGTGCACTGGGGAAAGGATTACATCATCATGTGCTGAGCGCGTTGGAGGGATCAAGACCCAAGTATCAGGTTCCACACTGATTCAAGAAGAACTAAGCTCCCAAGGGGTAGGCGAGGATGATACTAAGGGCCAAGTCACATATAGGATCCCCCACTCACAAAGTCAGCCCGATGGTCTGCCGAACAGACTGGAAGAGACTGGGTAGCCCAGCCCTACTGGAGAAGTGGAGGTGTCCAACCAACCAGAGGATCAAGGTGCAGCAGGTGGCAGATTTAAAGGGGATTCCTTAAAGCAGGGAGGGAGCGAGGATGAAGAAGGGGCCGTCAAAAAAGCAAAGAGGAAAGAGCTAAGCGATAGGCAAGCCTTGCCACAGCAACTGAGATGCAGCTTGGGAGGAAAAAGAAAGCAGGATTTCTGGGACAGGCCACCCATGTGGCGAGTCAAGGAGGGAAAGTGTTACCTGGAAAGAGGGAGTGGCTATTTACACACCTGATAAGAGAGGGATGAATGGGGAAGCAAGACTGCTTCATTAAACAGATCTCAAAAGGGTTTATCCAAGTGAGTAACTCACCAGGTGTTTTCTGAAGGCAAGGGAAATCCCTTGAGCTCTGAAGACCCCTGGGATCCATATTGGAAGCTCTCACACCCTCATTTTGTAGAGGAAAATGTCGTTCCCACTCCTTCATATGAAGAAAATGTAAACGTTAAGCCCCTGCATTGTCAAGTGGCTGTGGTGCGAGCCCACTGACATGTAAGAAAGTGCTTCTTAAATGATTGGGGCTCATTTTCTCAGCTGCTCAGTGGGATGAAGAGAAGGAAGCAGCAGGGAAGATGAAACACGTCTCCCATTCCAAAAAGATGATCCGTTGTGTTTAAAGAAGTTATCAGAGGAGGTTCACTTGGTATGGGAACCAACTATATCAGCCTCCTCTTGCACCCATGTCCAGCTAGCTAGGGAAATGAGCACAAGTGCCTGTTTCTACATACATTTAGGTCCTAGTTAGGCTGGGGTGGCTGGCATGATACAGCTACTCCAGTCAACACATGGATGTGCATACAGAATCAAACATGGATCAACTGGGCATATAGGCTGCTCCATTCATTCAGAAAACAGATCCACCCATGCAAAGGGCATGCCTTTCCTTCACTCAGAGAGCTGTTGTAAATGGAGGGGATCAACAGATTTCTTGCTCCTGGGTCAAAGTGTTTACTTCAGGGCAGGTATGTAAATCGTTCCTGCATCTGGGAGGTGCGAAACTGCCCCCCTCCCCAAGTAACATGGAAATCAGCCCTTCAAATGTTCTAGCAGTGGAAGAGACAAGCAAGTGAGCATGAATTTGTGCCTGTGGAGCACTTTGGGGATCATGGTCAGAAGTTTCAAAATCTCATTGTGTCAACACTCAGTTCTAAGTTGCTCTGAAGTGCACTTAAATATTAAATTGGCTGGGGATAAAAAGAAACAGATTTTCAACAGATCACAGGAAACTGAATACAGGGGGCACTGGGATGTGTTAAAACATAGAAACACAAGCATCTTTATTGAGCAAACTCTTTTATATGCCATGTTTGACAGGGCCTTGAATGTGGCAGAGCTGGAAGCATAGATCTTTGGCGCACCTTGTTTCTGGCACCAATGGTCAAATGCATTTTAACACTTGGTTCTTTCATATCAGATGGGGACATGCTGAGCAATCACCACACTGGGCCTGCAAGCCAAAGAGAGGCAGCAATCTTTAATAAATCTTTCCTCAGTTGTAGATAATAAAGACCTCAGCATTTCGGTGATTGATTACAAAAGCATCTATATTTCTATGGGGTATTGTGAAAAGCCTTGTATTTGCAAGCTTTGTTAATTGATTACAGAGAGGTTATATGAACTGCTGCACCAAAGCACGTAAGCCAGAAGTGGGCAGCAGGCAGCTCTCCAGATATGGATGGATTGCAGGTCCCATCATCCCTGACCACTTGTTATCCTGACTGTGGATGAAAGGGTGTGGGGTGTCACATTTTCCAGAGACCCAGAGGCTGCTCACCCTTAGGAATGGAGGGATCTGTCAGTTTTGGTCCTCTCAATTTCTCATTTTTCCATTCTTAAATTCTGTTCTCCAAATTTTGCAGCAATTTGTGATTCAACAAAAAAAAAATCCTTATGAAAATTCATCAGCATTGGTCATTTCGTTTGATGGTGCCCTGCACACAGATGCATCCTGCACACTGTTCTGTACACAAATTATTGGAAGCCGGAAGAGTGATTTGTTTCCATGCGTGTATTTGAATAATAAACACTTGGTCATGACACACTCATCAATGATTGCCTTTTTACCACCCTTTCCTTAACAGGCAATCAATATTCCACCATATGTGGTACCTGCTGACATCCTGGAACACTCACAATAACTCTTTGGACCAGGCTGTGGTGCACAGATGTCCCTAGCCATGGTGATAAATGTCCTTATGGCTCCAGATCAACACCTAATTTTTGTCCTCTCCGCAGGCTCTGATGCAGTTGAACATTAAGTGCTGAATTTTACCCCTTTTATCGTAGCTTCATTGGGTTGGAGGTTGCTTTTGAGGATGTGGTGTATTTACCCCATTACTCAAGGTGATAAATATAGGCAAAAGAGACAGCAGTAGGTAATCAGCTTAATGATTCTGCCATGCAATTTTATGTGCAAAGGGTGGTACAGGAGCTCTCTGAGCCGACATTACTTGCCAACAGACTCAGGCTGTTTAACCAGCGGTAAAATCAGTTGCTAGTTCTAGTGCCAGTTAGTTTTTATAAGATAATTATTAACTGTACCAAAGTTTCTAGAGGTGAAATAGCTAAGGGAAGAGTGGTGAAGTGTGAATGATTTCTTGTTGGCTAGGCAGAACTGGTACTTAATTTGTTCAGCCATTTATTTGCATCTGCAACACATTGCGTGTTGAGTCACAGTAGCCCCCCAATAACTCACACTTCACACATCAATTTTTGTTTAAGGTTTTTGGCATAATTTTGGCCACAACTTTATTCAAATACAAAAATGTGAGTGGTTGCTTAGGCATTGGTTATGACTATCTGTCCATGCCCTCAGGGACAGGGCTGGCCTTCCGGACACCAGCGGAAGCCAGCGTGGGAAACAAGTATTGGGTGAGAGATGAAGCTGGGACACAGACCCACACCTCTCACCCTCATGTTCCGTTGGGGCTTGCACGGCCCAAGTCCGACTCCGGGGACAAGGACGAAAGAATGGCAAGCCCCTGGATTTCCTTTAACGGAATTCCCATTCACATCATTTGGAGGGATAGGCACTTACCCCTCCAAGCACCAATTTAACCAATGCCTAACCGCCAACCTTACAAGTTGTGACGATTTGCTACGCAGTAGGCAAAAACCAAATGGCACCAGCCAATCAGCCAGATGGCAAAATTCCTACCAGGCCCTCGCACCAAGGCGAACGACCCCATGACAGGCATAGCAAGGTCAAGCAATCCTTCAATACCCCCCTTAAACAAGGGAGGGAGGGCGGGTGATCCGATGCAAAACGGCCAAGAGGCCGTGCCAACGTCTGGCCCCTGTATATATAGACTCTGACCCCTCCTCCGAATTGGCAACAATCAAAACACCCCAGTAACCCAGTTTAACCATTTAAATGGTCGGGATTCAACTAAATTTGCCTAGTCACTGGAGGGTGGCCTGTTCCCAACCGCAACACGTGCTCTCTGCTAGGGAGAACACGCTTTCTCTTTCTCTCTCTAATACAGAACCACTGCTTGAAGTTGCACAGGCAGGACTCTACCATGCAATTCTGCTGCATGTGTAGATCATGCTATATATTTCGCCTGAATGCTCCTTGTTCCAGTAACATATCAAGATCATTTGAAACTTTTAGACCTATTCCCCCTCTTTCTATGGAGATTGTATAGATATTCTCAAGCAGCACCGGATCAAGGGCTGACTCTGTAGAATCCCACTTAATAAAGGTTTTCCCAGCTTGGTGCCAATACTTTCTTTTCTTTTTTCTTTTTTCACCCCATTGTGCATCACTTTATGTAACCTGGTTAAAAGCAACATGACTCTGATTCAAACTAAGTGCACACCATGCTGTAGCTTCCCAGACTTATGATGTTGTGACTGAAATCAGCATTTGGCTTCCTCTGTTCCAAAGTATTCATAATAATCATGAGTGCTCTGTGATTATTGAGTATACATTCTCAGTCATCATCATCAACATCATCTGGTTTCCTTTTTTTCATACTTGGATGGGATTTGTGGTTCTGCTGGCCAGGTTCTCTTTGCATTTCACCCCTTTCTACACATTTCTTTGCTTATATCATGGCAAAACAGGCCTGCTAATGCCTTTATCCCCTCAAAATGCAGATGATGTTGATTTGCAAGAAAACATAATCTTACATCACAATGTGCTTTCGGGAAGAAAATAGGGACTGGGGGGTGAAGGGCCTTAGCACCCCCCCTTTCCTTTCTCTTTAACCTTTTCTTGCATTTTTAAAATTATGAAGCTCATGATGTAATGTGGCCCTGACAAGTAGACAAGAATGATGTCTAACTGTCATTTCAAGCTTATGACTACAACACCCATAATGCTGTGCAACAGTGTGCCAAAACATCTGGGGCCTTTGACAAAAGTGGGCAACAGATGCTTCAGAAAGAATGAAATCATAAGTTGAACTAGCTGAAATTCAGATTGGTAGATATATTTTCTGTGGAAATGTGTTGCTTGGAATAGTTTGAGGAAAGGGGAAAATACTTGCTTAATGGACTATCTCAGGCAGGTTTTGCACATCTGTGGCTGGATGTATGCCATTCCTCTTAGCTATGCTTGCATTCACAAATTTTAGTCATCTGCAGAGTTCTTGTGATGTTGGGAGCACTATCCTGATGTTTGTTCCTCGACAAAATGTGAATTGCATGAAAGAAGAAACAGAGACAGGCATGCTCACCCCACCCCACCTTCTGAATCATTCTCCATGAGTTGAAGGGCAATTATCTGCAGGGGGGAGCCTACTCTATTCACGTAGGCTCCCCATGCATTTTAGATCCCTGATTTTCCAGGATTCCCAAATGCACAGGGAACTCCCAGTGACTCCCTCCCACATTGGATGGCCACCCTCCAATTCATGGTGGACAACTGGTCTGATGATCACTCGACACAAGAGGTGGGGTGAGCACATGTATCACCACTTTTTCCTCTGTGTGGTTAATATCACATGGAAAAACAAAGCGCTTGGATAAGGTCACTGTCCTCTGTGTGACCGGAGAAAGACCTGGACTAGCATATGAAGTATCCATATCGCAGGGATATGAAGTGCTGAAATAGCTTTACAGGGTATTTCATGATGATCTGAGGATGTGCAAAAATATATATACATCTGTGCTTAAGGCAATTGTGGCATTAATCTGGATATCTTTATTGGTTGATTATGTTTGTTTTAGTTGCATTAGTGATGGGTCTCTGACAGTGTCTAGACATGAGAAATACTTTGGAGAAGGTGACAGTCTGAAAAGGCAATGATGGACTTATTTTTTAAAATCTCTGTGTAAATGGATGTCTTTGTTAAGTCTGGGATGAAGCACAGAGTTTTATATCAATAAAATCTGCCTTGGTGTATAAATGGAGATAGCTTTGAGTCTGGCCCACCAGAAAAATGTTATGGGAACTGAGAGATTAAACAGGGGATTAAACAATAATAGCAATAAGATATCCTTTTTAAATACATGCCATTTTATTAATTGTTTGACGTGACTATATGATCACCCAGAAAAGCCTGTAGTTCACTGAAGTCATTTTTCTGCTGTTGTTGACATATCCTTAACAGAGGGTTGACTATATTGTGTGGTAGGTGGGTGGAAAGGGGGGAAACACCATAAAGTTTGCCACAGAAAGAACACAAGTGAAAAAGAAATTCAGGTTGTGGGGGAAGATGGATGGCAATTTGTCATGGATGCTTCAGTTGAGATTCCTGCATTGCAAAAGCTTGGACTCGATGACACTTGGGATCCCTTCCAACTCTACAATTCTATGATTCTATTATCATTTTAAAATGTAGATTGACGTACGGGGGGGGGGGTATTTTCCCTAGTCCTATTATCCTATTAACCATTGAGAGTAAGAACTTCCTGATAAGCACATAGTCAGTGGCAGAACTTCGCATCTCAAATATCAGTGGCACTCTGTGCAGTGTCAAAATCTGGTGCCCCCACTTCTTGCCTTCTGTTGGACTTCATAGTTGTGGCGCCCCAGAAGGTCCACTCCCAGTGTGACTGCAGCAGTCATGCTCTCCTAGAGCCACCTTTGACATAGTTCCTACATGTCATTCTTTTCTTTGAAGGGGGCAGGGCCCATGTAAAGCCTTGCTTGCATGGAGTTTTACACACACTAGGAAATCCATAGGCACTAGGGATCTATGTGCAGATTGCACCCCTCTGGAGGATCAAACCTGGGGCATGGGCCTGCCATCCTTCACACTGTTCCTCAAAGACAATTTGTACTGAAGTCATTGAATTTACGAGATTGCAGCATATAAAACATGCTATGTTTAGCCATGTTTTTGGTGAGCACATCAGCCATTCTCATTGATGCTTTTATTTTAAAGTGCTCAATGAATAATAATGAAATATTTATGCATCATTGTCTGAGATGAAATATCAGTTTCTTCTCATTATTAGTTGTTTGCTGCAATTCCTTTTCCCTCCAAAGTCTTGGTTCCTGAATTACATAGAAGCAAACTGTTTGACTAATGGAATTGAACTTCTCTCACTTTTTTTGAAGGGGTGGCACAGATTTTTATCAAACCAAAGCTTGCACTGTAAATCTTCAAGGGGATAATAATTTTTCCTATCCACGATAGGTTTCTCTTGGCTGGGATTTTTTTTTTCATTCAGCAATTATTGGCAAACTTCAGCCATCAAGTTCAGTAATGAGTACTTCTCTTCTGAAGGGTTGCCAAATCCATTGGCTCCAGCAGTACTCTAGACATCCAGAAAATGTACACATACTGCCATTCACTTAGAATCACTGGCACTCATACTCTATGAAGGAGGCAAAGTAACGAAAAGCATCATCTGACTCCTGGCAATGATGAAAGGCCTCTGACCGGGCTCTCTAGAAGGTCCTGTCACCGTGACTGCAGCTGCTTCTACTGCAAAGTCCACTTTCAGAGCTTTTCTAATGACAAAGAGTGGGGAGCCAATGAAAAAAGTGTGGCAGATTAGCAGCCAAACCTAACAAATGCAAATGAGAAAGGGCTAAGTCCACAGAGCTGTATTGCAGATAGATATTCACACCATAGAAATACAATTGGTAGAAAGGGCTCAGTATGAGGTCATTTCCCTTCCCTGGAGAGGAAGGAGCATATAGTACTTCCTGTTCATTTCTCTTTTCCTTTGATCAGTGTTGGATGCAGACATGCCTCTGCTTGCTCCAGATCAGACAGATGTCTGAAGCTGGTTATGCTGTAAATATAAGTATTTTGCCTGCATAGTGTTTGCATATTTTAAGCTTACTTTCCAGTTTGTTAAGAAAGGGGAAGCCAGCTTACTTCATAGCTGGACTTGATCTAAAGGAGGCTTTGCAGTTTAATTCCTATGCATTTGATTTTGATGCCAAGGGTGAGATTTTGAAAATCTGTTCATTCCACACATGTGGGAGCCTGGAAGGATGAATTTTACTCCTACCTATTAAAACCCACCCCCACAAAAAGCATGCATGGTTTCTTCAGTCACCCCCCACATATGTTCTTACCTATCTCGGCTTGCTCTCCTTTTGATACAGTTATTCATGCGGTTGGCAACTTGAGACATGGGCCCGGGTCAGCAAGTGAGCACTCCTCCAGACAGTCTGGGTTTTCTGTGTCTCTTTGCACCAGGCAGGAAAGTGAACTGCTGGGTCTACCTTCTTTTAGGAAGACACGGCTACTGGTCAGGTAGGTCTCAGCCTTCTTGTGTGGTTTTCCTTCCCTGCCTGCCTCTCCTTTCTGCCAAATGCCCTGCTCACAGATTGCTCTGGGACAATTCAACCCAATTCACCGCAGTCCATGGATGTCTGTCCTGATTCACCAAGCACCCTCCAAATGTGGCTCAGGCCCACTACTAATATAAGCAGTGCTTTTTTTCTATTTTAAAAATATGTTTGGTGTACTCTCATTTTCCTTCTCATATTGAAGTACTGCCTCTCAATGAGGCCAACCTTAGATTCACAAAATGTTTAGGGATATGTGTACACACACACACACACCCCCCCCGAAAAAAGCACTGGATATAAGTACTTTCAGCAAAGAGATGTATTTTAATTCACCATTCTCTTCACCTAGCAGCTAATCAGTTGCTGGCCACAAACAAAAGTAGAATTGATAACTGGTAACTGATGAGCTGAACCATTGAGATTTCTGAGATTTCTCTTTAAGTGTAACTTCAGTACTAGGTAGAGGACACTTTAGCATTGAAATGAAGCAACATGAAACTAAAGCAGTAAGTCCTTTTGTTTCTTTTGGCATTAAGGCAAACTGGTAACTTTCAGGTGGCAGGTGACTGGCTGTGCTATATATGCCGAGCTAAATCTGGACGGATCTTCTGACTTCTGTAAGTGCTATTTCCCCCTCCGTATAAATATGTCTTCATTTCTATGTCGTCTCCAGGAAGTCTTCTTGGATAGAGCTATGTTCCTGAGGCCAAGTGGGTGGACACTGCCTGTCTATCCATAGGCAAATATTTTCATATGGCATGGAATCAATCCACAGCAACCTGGATTTTAACGTGAATGAGGTTTACCTGGACCAATCTTATGCTTTTGGAAAGTGGGCAAGAAGCAGCTGGAGCTCAGCCCTTGACCCAGTGTGCCGTGATTGAAGAGACATCACATTTCATTGATATTAGTACTTGGCCAGGTAGGGCAAGAAATTCCTGTGGTCTCACATAGATGGAGCAAAGTGTAGGGACTGGTGTTCCTCGACGTCTGGCTTTCATTAGTGGTTCTTTTGCTATTTCGGTCTGATTTACAGAAGAGCACAGGTGGCAGATTTGGAAACCCTTTGCACTTTTTCATCATTTTATTGACAAGAGAGGCACTTGGCTTTCGTTTTTAAAGACACGCAGGAACAATGAAGAGACCACAAGGTGCCACAAGGCAACGAGTCGTAAAGTCACTCAGGTATCCCAACATCTTGATGCCCGTATTGTTTTCAGAGGGGAAGCAAAGGGATGAAGCATAGATGCAAGCCTTACCGAGGGGGAAATGTTAATAAAAATCCACAACTTCCTTTTTCGAAGCACGTTACATTTCTGTAATTCAGCTCTCCCAGCTCAAAATGCAAAGGTTTAAGAGATCTGGTCAACAACTGTAAGTGCTTTCAGCAGACAGATTCACTTTAATGCTGCAGACAGTAATTCACCGAGCTGTTTAAGTGTAAGGTGGTCATTGCTGCCGATAGAACTCATCAATCCTATCATATTGTCACGATTATAATAATGCTTTAATGTAGTAAAGGCTTTGTATTGTCTGAAATGCTAGGTGGATTTATTCACTGCCTAGAACTGATTTATGCTTCTAATAACCGCGCTGGCTTGAGTTTTGGAGTGGGGAATTTCTTGTCACTGAGCATGATGGAATATCTACGCTTAGCTGCCAAAGCAGAGAAGAGGATTTTCTTGCTGTCGGAAACTCTTTGTGCCATTCTCCTCCCTTGCTTATGTATATTATGTCTATTAGTGTATCCTCCAGGAGATCTTATCCCCGCTAGCCTTTACAGTCTACATCACGCTAGCAGTATGCAAAGTGCATCTTATGCCTAAGCTACACAACTAAACTGATACTATGGAGATCTGGGCATGTTTCAAAGCGCTCATGGGATAGTTTCCATTCGTTCACCTTGTGGTGTGAAGCTCCCAGCAGTAGATCAGCCAGTCTGGACAGCGCAGCTCAGGGGCTGTGGTCTGGACCTTTGAAAGTCCTACTTGGAGGGTCATTTCCAGAGTGTGATGCTTGGGGAGTGCTCTTCAACCTTGTGGAGACTTCATTATGGGGTTCCTCAGTGTTCAATATTAACGCCCGCCCTCCTGTTTAACATCTACATGAAACCACTGAGTGGGGTCATCCAGAGCCATTTCCCAACAATCCCACATACAGTTTTCTAAAAGAAAGATAGTCTCCTCTAACCCAACCCACATGGCTTTTTTGTGCACCCTTTATGTATGCAAATGAGGCTGAAGATGGACTGCATGCAGTAACACCACTTTCTCCCCTAGATGGCGACTACACTGGAGAGCCTGTATAGTGGTTGGTGTTGGAGTAAGACCTGGGTGACTGGGCTTCCAATCCCCACTCAGCCATCAAGCTCAGTAGGGGACCTTGGGCCAGTCATTGTCTCTCGCACGGTTGTTATGAAAATTAAAGGGGGAGAGGAAGAACCATGGATGCCACTATGAGCTCCCTGGAGGAAAGGAGGGATAGAAATGTAACCAGTATTAATAAATAAAATACTAAAACTGTTTCTTTCTTCAAAGGGCTTATTACAATAAAAAGAATCTCCATAGTGTAGCATTGCGGATAATAAACATGATACAGTCGTACCTCAGGTTACAGCCGCTTCTGGTTGTATTTTTTCGGTTGCGGACCGCCGAAACCCGGAAGTACTGGAATGGGTTACTTCCGGATTTCGGTGGCCGCGCATGCGCAGAAGCGCCAAATCGCAACCCGCATGTGTGCTGATGCGCAGACACGGGTTGCGAACGTGCATCCTGCACAGATCACGTTCGCAACCCCAGTGTCCACTGTACTTCTAATATTTCACAGTGCACTAAAAGCCAAAGAGTAAGGCATGAGACTGGAATGTTAGGTCTGTGCACCACACTCAAATCCTAGTCTCTATGATGGTTCCCTTAAATGGAAGCCCAGCGTAGCAACTTCTCTGGGAGTTGAGAAAACATTGCACCCTCCCAAGAGTTGGCCATGGACAAGGAAGCTGTGTGGTGTGAAAGGGCTTTGCCCACTAGAGAAATCGACTTGTTAGAGCTGAACACCATTTGAAGCCTGCTCTGAGTAAAAAGCATTTCCTTGTTAACGCAGCGGTGGCATTTCCTATGAACACGCACACTTCATATCCAGCTCAGCTCCGCGGCTCCCTTCCTTTACTCCAGTCAGTCACAACATTCGAAGCGAACTCAGCGGCAGCCAGGTCAGGCCTTAATACTCGAACACTCAAGAGCTCTGTTCTTCAGCACACACTTGTTAAATCATACTGACAGGAAACTGTCAATACATGTACCCTATACATTAAGCTGCAGGGCAAGTACCTAAATGCAGCACCCTCGAGCCACTAGTTCCTGCTCAAGGTTACATTAAAAATAAATAAAACTCCAGTTATAACAGAAGGGAATTAGAAGTGCTTCTGGTCCTGGGAGGCTTCTGATCTTTCTGCGAGCCTTGATAAATTTGCCCAAATCATTTCAAGGGTGCATATTTAAGCAACCTGGCAAATTTAGCCTTACACTTCCTAGTACCTTGCCATTTACATGTTTCTCATTCTGGTAGGTGTTGGTTTCTGCTCTCTTCACTGTGCAGCGAAGTGCTTGTCACAAGACAATGTTTACATTCCACAGTCAGAGTACTGTTGGGTTTTCCCACGGGAATGGGAGACGGATGTGACGTACACTGGTTTCCTGTTTTTCACTGTTCTCTCGGTGTTCTTCGTTCCGAGGAGAAGGACTGTTGCTTCTCTGCTCCAGCAGAGGCAAGATGCATGTTTGTAATTTCTCAACATTGAACTGAAAATAAAGCAACGTTAAGCATGTGGCACGTACTGCTCATCATTCCGTTGTGCACAGGACTCTGCAATTACAACAGTAGGTGTAATACCTTGGCATCTGTACATCTTCCTGACAAGACAGGAAAGTGAATGGTTTCACACATGCACATACATATGCCCCCATTGCACGACTCTTTGCTTTCCCTTTTGGAAACTCTCACGCATCGGCCTTCTTAAGCAAAGAGGCATGATGCACACTGCCCAGTACTTCTAATAGAATCATAGACTAAGCAGGACTTAATGGACTAACTGCTTCAAAAGTGATTAAGCTAACAAGAAGCCAATCCTTCTCCTTAACAATGCCTGACAGAGTAAGGTTAAAAAGGTTTGTGGGGATTTTCCCATCCGCTGGCATGCTTTATTTCTACATTTATCTGATTTTGGAATTTCTCTGTGCTCTCAGCTGGGGAGATGGGCCATGGAGGCACACCAATATTTGGGGTGGAAAATTTGACTGACATTGTGCATCACAAGATAATAGTATGTTACCCATCAAAGGTACAAACCATTCCCATCTTTCTTTATTAGGAAAAAAATGCCACTTCCATAAGTCAGGCCATGAGTCTTGCTGCTATACTACTGATTCTTAATGCTGACCTTTCAATTCAGGACTTGTGATAGATATATATGAAACTAGTGAGACTTGCAGCGAAATGGTGCCATGTATCCTCATCTCCTAACTGGAGTGCAACTGTTCACGGTTCCAGGCAACCAGCCGTGACCTTCTCTGGGTTTCAACATTTTCCTTTCCAACTAACACTCAACCTTCTGTAGCTACCCTGTTGCTGCTGCTGTTATGCAAAAATGACTATACAGCTCATGGCAAGAGGGGGGGAAGCATTGTTGCAATGAACAGCATAAAATCAACAATAAAATCACATTCCTGAGACAAATACAAAATTCACCATAAATCAGCATAATGCATCAACATAGCTGGATCACTCCTCAGAAAACCTGAGTGAGTTTTTGAAGCAGGTGTCTGAATTCCAGTAGTGCAGATGTCTGCCTGATGTTCATTGGGAGTGCATTTCAAAAGGCAGGAACCAACACACTAAATGCCCTGAACTTGGTGGATGTAAGACAACCCTTGGTTCTTATTGAGCTGTTTTGTGTGTGATGGGGGGAGGTGCCTCTTAGATTCTGTTTTTAACGGGTTCTCCTGAGCATGCTTGCACCTTCCTCTTGCAAGGTATTGGCTGAAGGCACATGAGGCCGCCGCCTTGCTGAATTTGGGTCTGGTCTGTGCCTGAGTGGGTGACTCCTAAATCCACCTGTGAGCCTGCTTGGGTTCTGTGACAGAAGAGAGATCGGGTATAAATGTAAGCAAAAAGATTTATAAATAAGTTATCAGGTTTTGGTCCCAATCCTGACAGCACTCACTACCTACGTTCACTATTAGGGGGAGAGGCACATCATTACCATCACCATTAAATTTATCGTCCACCCTTCACCCAGCTGTTCCCAGGACTGGTTACAACAATAAGCACTCGGTTTATCTCTTATATGCATTAACAAGCTAAAGTTAGCTATGGTTCAAAAATAATAGCCTAGAGTTTTTTGTATTTTTTTGTCCAAGCTGCTTTCTGCTTCTACTAACCCTAAGGGGGAAATTACACCAAGTTTGGAAAATGGCATAAAATCCATACCGAAGAGCATTTTGACAAGAGATGCTCTGAACACATTTTAGTCTCCAGTGCATCGCATCTGAATGTTGTTAGCACATGGCTGAAAGTGGGAAAGATCCATTTATGTTCTGGTCAATCCTGATATTTCAAATCCCAAAGCAAGTGGGCCAAATTTGAAATACTGATCCCAGCAACACTTTTGAAATTGTGCCTAAAGAACATTTCAGAAGTTCAAAGATGACCTGGAGGCAAAGCATTTGGATCTGTTTCTAAGAGGATTGTTGCTTGCACTCTGTTTCAGAAAAGCAGTTGTGCAGCAACAGGAACTCGATAGGTGATATATTTTTGTGCATGGGGAAATCACTGCGAGTTGACTCTACAGGTGTGGGGGCAGGTTCTGCGAAAGTGCCCACAATCTATAAACTATGAATGAGATGCATATGTCATCAGAGAGGAGGCAGACTATGCAGAAATGTGTTCGAACACTTGCTAAGCTTGAGAGCCACTTCCATCTGCTTTAACCTGGAATCAGTTTGAATGTCTTCCAGCACAAACAGAGCTACAAATTGAACGTACATCAGAACATTCGCAATACCTTGTTATAATATTAAAAAAAAACAGTCACCTTCATTATTCACAGCTTCACAAAGTCACCAGCATAGAAAACTAGAATGGGAATATGCCTTATCTTGAGTTTGGGAGAAGTGTGACAGCCGAATGACTCAATAGACAACCCACTTGTGTACACGTACAAAGTTTCCTTAAAGTGTCCCAACAAGGGGCATTGTGCAGGTGTGCACATGCACACAGGAAGTAACCGTTAGTGAAATGAATAGAAAGGCCATTTAGGAGTGGAACTGACATGCTTATGCCCTCATTGCAGATCTTGCACACAGAACAACAAATAGATGACTCAAGGTTTGTGGGAAGTGTTCTATGTCATGCTATTTGGGTGCAGCATTCTAGGGTATTTCCCCCCTCCTTGTGAGTGAAAATGGCCCATCAGAGTCCAATGCAGTGCAGCAAACAGGAGACACATGGGTTGAGTTAGGCTGCAAGTAGTCAATGAGTTGCTTGATGCACCTAAAACAGCTGTGGTAGCAAATATATGGGGATGCATGTAGATTTCATCTGCATTTTCTGTTCAGATGTTGCATGGGAAAACACATGCAGGTGAGAAACTTCTCCATGTACCAGTGTATATCTCCACAGCAGAAATAAGGAACTGTTTCACCTCAAGAACCACATTCCCTATTAGGCAGCCTTTCCTGTGCCAGAGGCCGGTGGTAGGCAGAAGCAAAAGCAGGAAGAACAATGAATGTGAATTTCAACTTTGCATAGGTGGCTTGATTCTACATGTTCTCGCACACCCCTCTCTATTCTCCAAACAGGCAAGCAAAAGGCATTATCAGAGTTCATTAATAGTCCAGCAAAAACACTCAAGGGGGTACAAGGGAAGGCTGGTGCATGGCTTGTGAAGAAAAGGTGTGGCCTGGGGAGAATCCTGAGGGCCAGATAGCGAGGCCTGGGGGGCCACCTCTGGCCCCTGGTCCTGAGGTCCCCCATCCCTTCTTTATATCACAGGGGAAAGAGAATAAGGACGGTGCTGGAACAGAGCTGGGCAAGTCAGCCAACTTTTGATGCATGTCAGTCTTTCCCAGTCCTACCTGGAGAGACCAGGGATTGGGGGTGGGGGGGGGCAGAATTGCATGCAGAAGCCTTGCTACACAGAAAAGCATTTCAGCAGCCTTTCCATACAAGGTTGCAATGATCACTTGCAAAGTAACATGAACATGCTAAGAAGATTCCATTTCCTGGGACATGTGGTGCTAATGGGCCAGGCACCTAAGAAGAATGAGTTCATTTCCAAGTAATCTAATATTCCAGAGGCTGATCAATTCTCATTTATGAATACATGTATAATGCATATATCTCACTCATCAGTTGATGGCCTATTCTCTTGTGGGGGAAAAAAATCTATGGGAACTTAAACAAGGACCTGCCATCCCATCAGCACAAAATTGCTGAGACAGCAGAGAGGCACTTTGCTAATGGAGCTCCCTTTCTCTTTCCTTCACCCAACAAATAATTCCCCCTCTGTTCTGCAGCTTCATCAGCGACTTCCTGATTTTAAGAAATGAGGCAGTGGAACAGAATATTGCATTTTATGCTTGCAAGATGCAGTTGAGAACATGATGGATTGACCTTTGTCAAATCCCCATCTCCACCTTAGAGGCTATTGCTTCAGAGGTTTGCCACTCATAACCTTTTCTTTCAATTATTCAACTAAATGAACAAAAGGCATTATTTCTTCTTTAACCCTGCACCTCACCCTTGCGACCAGCAGAGATGAAACAATTATTATTAAATTTCAGTGATGCATCACAAAGGTCACAAATATAGTGATCTGGTTACATCTCTTCCCTATACAGTTATTTTCATACAACATAAGCACACACTCCCTTTTACATTGCTCACAATGGCTTGATCTTTGACTCCCTTAGTTCTAGGATATATTTTTAATTGCTGAGGAAATGGAGAGATCTCCTGCTTCCCTTATTTTCTCTTTAGGATAGGATTTCTGCTCCTGCAGAGGGCAACAAAGGGCTTTGCAGCTGGTCAAATGACTTGATTTGTTCCCTAATGAAATACTTGAGCCAATTATAGCATCTTCTTGCTATCAGACCTCAGGTTTTGCACTCTTGACAATGAACCTGAATCTTCTTAGTAACTCCAGCCTGAAGGAATTCAGCACTGTTTAAACAACCAGCTATAAGCATTTCCATGGCACATTTTACCCCCAGTAAATGAGTTCACCTTTATGGAGACATAGATGTCTTCAACCGATTTCACATGTGCTAAAGCAAAGGACATAACTTCCTCTCCCCATGCATCTGGGTACGTATATTTTCCTAATTCATGGGCAGAAAGTGCCTTTCACCACAGGAGATCATAATTTTGGCCTTCTGACAACACCAGGAAGCCGTGTGAAAGGAAGTACAAATTGCTCACACTGCATTTACAATATTTACAGCACTTCTTTGAATCATCTGGAGTCCTTGTGTCTCTTTTGCTGCATACAGTATGCACATAAAATAATGTAGTCATACATGTATTAGTTACATCTTGATTAGACTACTGCAACATGCTCATTATTGTGTTTCCTTTGAAGACCACTAAGAAACTTCACCTGTTGTATGAACTGAGGCCCATAAGGATCCATAAGGGGATTTAGTTATCAGAGTGCCTACCTCTTCAAAATCTACATCATCAAGTGTATACCATGAGGCCATGCCACTTTCGGCCTGAGGGGGCAGCACTGTTATCCAATTTTTCCAGCTCTGAAGTAACATGTCAAAGTCCTTTCTGGAACGCCAAAGTCAAGAGGTCCTAAAGCATGCAGGACATCATTAAGGATAGAGGCCTCACTCATTTATAGCCTAAAGAAAAACTTATTTAAGGATCAGTCAGAATTCAAATTAAGCTTGCCTGGCTTCCAGCCCAACTTGGAGCTCTCCATGGTACTACCCATTTCCTTGCCTCTGCTTGTTTCATGCATAACCTACACTTGGACTGAACTTGTTTTTGAAACCTCCCCCCATCGGCCATCTTGGAAGCTGACCTTTTGCAGCACCTGACCACACATATTAGAATCAAGCTCCTGTTTACTGACCTGCCTTTCTGGAATACAACTCCTGATTATTCAACCTGCTGGACATGGACTTGTTTAGTCTATTTCTGCTGTGCCCACCCTTTCCCAGTAGAGACTGCTACCTGAAGCGGAACAAGTTGGTTGCAGAATGTTGCTGCAAAAATATTGTACAAAAACATTGCACTGGCTGCTCACCTGTTTCTGAGTGCAATTCAAGGTGTTGGTATTACCTTTAAAGCCTGGGACCAGGCTGTTTTAAGACCTACCTCCTCCCATGCAAACCCTGTTAAGATCTACTGATTGTACATGCCACTGCTTTCTGAGGTATGGTGGTGGCAACATACAGGAGAACTTTCTCTGTGGCAGCTCCCAGCCTGTGGAACTGCTTGTCCCATGAGATCAAGCCACCTGCCTCTTTGTGTTCTGAAGACTTTTCTTTTCCAACAAGCTTTTGATTTAGTTGCTTAGAATCTTAGACTGTGGTTTATTTGATTTTTTAATTAGCTCTGTGTTCCCTGATTTGTTTTTATGCTGCTTTTAGCTTTGGTGTGTTGATATTCTGTTGAATTTGTTGAGTGATATCCAGTGCTTTTTTTCTCTGGGGACACAGGGGGACACATATCCCTAAACATTTTGGGAATCTAACGGGAGAAGAAACTAAAAAAATAATTACAATTTTTAGTTTCTTCTCTAGCATGGTGAATCGTCAGTTCCGTTGCTAACCCCGATGGCGGCTTCATTTCCTGTCACGGTGTTTTCTGAGTCTCAGATGGAAGCGAGTGTTTAATGTGTGAAGTAGGAGTTGGAATCTAGCATGGTGATTGGTCAGTTTTGTTGTTACCACCTCCAATGGCAGCTCCATTTCCTTTCCCAGTGATTTTCTTGAGTCAAAATGAGAATACCCCTAAACTTTTTTGGGGGGGGAGCACTGGTGGTATCTAATGTTCAGAATAGACCTGTAGATACTAATGGACATAACTCACTTGGGTCCATTAATTTTAATCATTCTATCAGTATCCAATGCAGTGGGAAGTAGAATGTTTCATCAGCACAATAATTTATCACTGTACAATGGAAAATTCTCTTCTCCTTCCCCAGTGCACCTGCTAAATCCATTCTGGGATTACCTCAACCCTCCAAAGCAAATTTGGGAACAGTGCACATCGCATGCAGGGGGATGTGGGAGGAAACCACAGTGCATTATCACTAATCCTTGCACAAGCATGAATATTTACTTGAATACCACTGGCATGATCCGGCAAGTTGCTCTCACATTCTTATTTTTTACTTTTTACTGTTTTCTTACCCATTTTGAAGTCTGCCATTAGAGAGGAGAACACGGGTTCTAAATGTTATTATCAATAAACAAACTATCATCATCTTTTAGGTGAAAGATTTCCTACCTCTTCCACAATTTGTTACAGCACTCCTTTACTGCATGCTGATATCTTTCTCCTTTATATACAGCTTCCTTGTTGTGAACTCCTAACAGCACAAATAAAAGCTCAGGCAGCAGGAAACACCATAAGAGTTCTTACCCCAGTTGCATAATCCATCCTTATTTTATCCACCAACATGCACTGAAAATCTGTACTTAGTGAACTCAAACATGATCTCTCAATTTATCAACTTTAATGCAGGAAGAATAACAATTACACCCTAATTCTAAGCATATTGTTTGGTCTCTGTGAAATGTATTCCCACATGCTATGCCCACGATAGATTGTCCCCTTCCCTTTACAAATTGTCATGGATTTAGCATAATTGGAACTATTATTTTTGAATTACTTGGCTATATTATTTGTCTTGTCTGCTTCTTATTGATCCAGTATAAACCACTGATTATAAGCTGTTTTAGTGATGACTTTGTTCTAAAAGGGGATGGTGGTGGTCAAAATGATTTGAATAAATAATTGATAACGAAGAATGGAAATAAAGATTCAACCCCACCTACCTAAAAGAAAGCCACATTGAATTCAGTTTGGTTGACTTCTGAGTAGACATGTTTAGGATTGCTCTTTAGGTCTATTTAGTGCTCTGATGTGTGTTGCTTTGGATCCAGGCTTACAGTGCAACCCTAAACTCTGTTCATAAGTCAGTCCTACTGTATTGGACAGGGCTTATTCCCAGGTCAGTGGGGTTAGTTATGCTTAGAGCAGACCCACTGACATCAATGGGGCTTAACTGTCTTGATCCAGCCAATAGTGTTGGGGGCAGGGGAGGCCCCTGCTGCACTGATCCCTCCCATGTCTACATCCTCAGAGCTGCCATTGGAACCAGCTCTGAACCCTCTTCATGGCTCCAATCACAACATTATTTCTGCATTATCCACAGAGATTGTGCTCCACATCTCTGCATTAATCTGGCAATACTTCCATGAGTGCAAATCTATGCATAAATTTATGGTATTCAAACCACTGTAAAGAGAGAGAGGAGAGGAGAGGTACAAAAAACCTACTTTCAAATAACAACATAATCCTGGTATCGGGAGTCTCAGGTTAGCAGAGAGGCTAGAAGGCTATATATAGACAACAGTATATTCCTGGGCCTCTCCTTGAAAGAGACAACAGGACAGCATATTGGAAGCCATACTTCTCAGCTCTTTTGCTGTTCTATTTAGACATGTCCAAGCATTATTTATTTTATTTATTTGTAAAAAATAATAATAATTATATACCACGGTATCATAACAATATATCACAGTGGTTGACAACAATATAAAAACACAAAACCAAACAAAAACATCCAAGGAGGCAAACTATAATGTGTGAAAATACTAATACAAGAAAATAGTGCCATGGCCTTCTAGCACTACAGTAGACCATGTTTCTACACCATCTTTTTGTGCTGCTATTTAACTGCTAAGGAGCCTAGCCTGTCTTCAAGGAGTCTGGACCAGCAGCAGTGCACCCACCTTCTCATTTTCCCTTTATGGCAAACTTGGTCAGCCTTTGCCAAACTAATGCCCTTTAGATATTTAGGCCTACAACTCCTATCATCCCTGACCACTGGCCATGTTTGCTGGGGCTGATGGGAATTGTTATCCAAAATATCTGGAGGCACCAGGTTGGGGGAGTCTAGGCTAAACTGAGAGGCCCCTACTGAGCAGGATTTGAGTGC
The DNA here is from genome assembly GCF_965113315.1 of Podarcis vaucheri. NCBI lineage: Eukaryota > Metazoa > Chordata > Lepidosauria > Squamata > Lacertidae > Podarcis > Podarcis vaucheri. The sequence continues at coordinate 35,407,627 of NC_138766.1, read as the reverse complement.
AAATGTTTCCAGACTATGTTTCTCTCACTACACACTGCACTACAATGGCTCTCGGTCACCACTAGTGCTGCACTCAATTTTCAGTGTTGAAAACCTTCCAGGTAAAAGGAGAGCATTCACAAGGCATGACACCTATGTGAAATGTGCTGGCTACGTGACAATGTCACCAAGGGCAAAGAAAGCCAATGCTTTGTCCTCAATGGAAACTGATGCACAGAGAGAACATCCTCATTGCTGAGGTGATGCCGCAACACTGCTGAACTGCAGGGCAGGCAAAACAGGGAGCGCTGACTCAGTTGCCTTGGCAATGAGGATTCCTTCCTTACCTCTCACCTCAGAAGCACTTTCATGTTGCTTTTAAAAAGTATTCAAAAGAAGACTCTTTTGGGGGCATCCGTGGGATGTTTGCAGAAGCAATACCCCCACCCACACTTTGTTTCTTGCTCTGCTCATGATCTTAGTTTGATAATTAGTGCTAAACTGGAAGTATATAAAGCAGGATGGGGGCATTGTACTGCTTTTTGGTTGGGCAGGTTTTGTTGGCACTAATTACTTTTTGTGAATGACCCTAACCATTCGCAGGTCACCGTTTTCAATGTCTGCTGTGAAGAGAAGGGAAAAGATTGGTGTGGCCTTTTGCATAGGTGATGTGTGGCATGCCAAATAACTAGGTGCCCTTAAGAGATATATTAAGATTCTATAAGGTCTGGCCTGGAATCTACGGTTGCATTTCCTTCTTTTAAATATGCAGCCCCTTTATTTTTCAAAAATAGCTTCTTCAAGGCCTTGAATCTGACATTAGTAGTTTCCAAGTAGATAGGAATAACCTGTTATGAAGACGCTGGACTTCTGTCAAGCCCTAACCACTTTGAGAAGCCACACCTTTAAATAGACCTGGAGCAATGAACCAGGCACACCCTAAACCCATGCCAAGGCAGTGCCCTCCGGAAATCCTGCAACAGTTTTGCAAGCACACCCTGGAAAATACTTAATGCTAAGAAAGCAGTCCCACCTTTCTTCACCTTTCAGGCTATTGGCTCATGTCACCATCAGTTCATGTTGACTTCAAGTTTCCATCTCCTTGCTCTAAGCTTATTTTTTCCTGTAGGACAGAAGTAGGCTAGAACTAAAGGACTGTGCTATGTAAGTGAGGAGGTGTATTTGCAAATCATCATCTAAATTATCAGTTGTACTGAATATATTATCAAATTCATTTCACGGCTATTATATTTTTACCCTGTTTGTTGCTATACCAAGAATTAACAGCTGTCTTTACTCCTTTGTAGATGCTAGCCTACCTTAAGCAGTGACTGGAATGGATTCATTATAAGTAAGTCCAATGGGGGAAATCACAATCTACTCTACAGTAAAGCGGTACCAGTCATGGAGAGATCCTCCATATATGTAGCAGGCATATGCCAAAGTTAAACCATTTGAATGTCCACTCATTTCAATGGGAATGGGAAGGAAGGACTCAAATCTCACCCACTGAAATCAGCAAGGCATAAAAACACTTACGTTTGTCTGGACCATGTCCAAAGCAATTGACTAAACAGTCAAATTAAATTGGAATGCATGATTTGAATTCTTTTGCTTCGGCATGCTGGTAATTTTATTTGTGAATTATTGAGAAATGCAGAAGCCACCAGCAAATGGAGCCAGATATAACTGGTATTAAAAATAGGTATTAAAGATTAATCCTTAGAATTATTCACAGATGGTGAGTGGTCTGGAGGCCAGGTTCTGTGGGGAAAGGTTGAAGGAAAGTGGCTGACTCTCCATTAGAGGTTCCTAAGCAGAGTCTGGACAGCTACCCATCAGGGATGTTGTAGAAGCTGGTTTCCTGCATAGACGGCAGGGTTGGACCAAATTACATTTGAGATCACAATTACTTGCCCTTCACTAGCACATTCCAAAGTGTGTTACAATAATTTAACATTCAGAATTAAAAACAGTTTATAAACAGATGACCGTCACAGGAATGTATTCGAGTGGGCCCTGGAAACACTCATCTCAGGTGTCAAAGGGCTGGATAAAGAGTTGCATCACACTTTCCTCTTTGGGAATATCTACACCACAGAAACAAATTTGACACTTACCGTCTCTTTCCACGGAACCCAGAGATCTGTAGGTTTATGAGAGTGGCTAGAGCTCTAACAAAGAACTGTCAACACCCTCAACAAATTACAGTTCCTAGAATTCTTTGTGGAAGCCATGACAGCCATACTGGTATAGGTTTGTGGTATAGATAAGACCTTTCATTGTTCACATACACAGAAGGGACAGTAAGTTTACACCTGAGATCTAGTAACCCCTCTTGTTGTTCCATAAAAATGCAAATCAGTTTAAATATTTTCTGAAGTAGGAGGTGATTCGGTCATCTACTGACTCCTCCCCAGTGACTCTATTCTATGTACAGGAGTTTCCTGCTGCCAATGCAACCGTCCATTCCCCCACACCACTGGCAACCCTCCCATGAGTAATTATAGAGGGGGGGCATGTGCCTAATGGCTTGTGTAAGGGACAAAGTGGATCAGCCGCAAATATGCACAGCAAGCAATGTTCTTGCAGACTTGGGTAGCTGGAGTGTTTCTAATATGTGCTACAGCCAAGATTTATTGATTACTTAGCATAATTTTGTCAAGATGGAAAAAGAAACACAAACAGACTTATGGAAACATACAAGAAGCCCCTTCCCTCAAAAGGTATCTGGCAGTGAGCTCTGCACGAGTGTATTTTGACAAGCACAGTTGGTACATTTCTATCTAATCTATAGGCTTTGTGAGCTCCCACTGCACTAAATCAAGCATACAGGCACATTTCTGCTCAGAGCAGAATGGTTCTGGTATATTCTATCTTCGGATAGTGAGGTGTTTTGACTACTCTGCCATTAAGTATGACTTTTGCAAGAAGGTTGTAAAACCAGTCTGAGGGTTACCAAAAAACAAAAGAAAACAACCAATTGGACAGCTGCCTCAGACTTCCTGGAACTGTGCCATCTAATCTGATATTATCCAAGTGCATTATCCCTGTATGAAGAAGGGCAGAAGAATGTGCTGACTGAAAACAAAACAATGTAATGAAAAGCTTTGTTAGGGGAGCAGTGCTTAGGAACAGAGGAAACTGCCTTGTACTGTAGGTCCATCTTGCCCACCAGTTTCTGCCCTGATGAGCATAGTTGTTCTACTGTACTACAGGCAGGGAAGGGACACTACCAGTTCTACCAGGAGCTGCTGAGGATTCAACCCAGGACCTTCTGTATCTAAAACTCTAGCACTGAACATCCCCTTTGACATCCCATTAACGCTGGATAAGACTTTGGAAGCATGTACCTGGTTCACTGGTGGGACACGGCATCAACCACTATGTCCAGTGCTCAGATGGAACTGGGGGATGCTTGCCTAGTTACAACAAGATATCCAGATATCCATCCTGTTGGGCGCAGGTGGTTCCCAATTCTGAGCCTGCCCCTGGCTGTGTAGAAACACCCTCTGCTCGACCTTTTCCAATCCCCTCCTGGTTCTGGGCAACAGTGGTGCAGAAGACGGGGAGCACCTGGCCCTTCACCTGCCTGACCTACTTTTTCCTCCTCATCTTTCAACCTATCCTGCGCTCTACTCTCTAGCTCTGAAGCTTCCCTTGCTGCTGACTCTTGCCGCCTGGCCAGTGCCATTCCCCACAAATTGTTGACCTCCTCTCCTGCTGATGCACACTCATCAGAGTTCTGCTAGTCCCTTACATCTACTCTGGGTCACTAGAAATTGCTTATTGCCTGTGTAAGAGAAATCAATATAATTGCAGTTCAGTGATTTCTAGGACAAAATTGTCAACTTAAACTGAAGCACCACACAAGAGGCCTTTTGTGGAATGAAGCTGAATTAGAGGACAAGCATCCCAGAACACCTGGGTGGGACAAGGTGAGTCATACCAGTATCATCACCACAAAATCCCCCCCCCCTTTAGGCCTCTAAATTTAAGATAAGAGAAGAGCCTGAGGAAGAGAGAAATGGGAACAAGGACAAAAAGTGAGGAAGGCAGCAAAAAAGGATATACTAATACATGCCAAAGGAGGTCAGGATCTGAAAAGGTCAAAAACTATCGACCTAGATTCCTGTATGCCCTGGAAACAATCTGAATTATCTGAAACTTCTAAGGTTTGATAGCTTGATATAGTTTGGTGGTGCCACAACTGTTTCTCAAGAATACCGTATGACAGTAACTGGCCTGGATTAGAAATCCTTATGTAGACTTCCCTGGTTTGTACAGAGACATGTAAAAGCAGACCAAGAATCTGACAAAAAGATCCACTGCTCTGCTGAGATTTATGGTTGCTGTTGATTTAATATAGAGAAGAGGTGGTATCCCCCCATCTGCTGTCAGAAGTGGTTCAGTCCATTCCACCTCCACCTTGGCCATCTAGCACCTCTACACATGTGTAGAGCCACCCTTACTCACTCATAACAATCCATGCTACAGAAACAACTGAAACTCATACCTGTTTTGTTTGCTAGCTGAAGCCATAGAAAATTATTAGAAGCTCACACCAAGCATGATAGGGTTTCTATGTTTTGATGAACAGAGGTACAGTAAGAGATTAATAGCAACCACCATCTCCTTTTGGCACTAAAGCAGCCAACAGATGGTAGCAATTTTCAGCTACTATCAACTTAGGGAGCATTGGCACAGGTAACTGAGTGAGAAAAGCTGTGCATCCCATTGCCAAATTTCAACATTTGAGATATTCTATTCCCCCTTGTATAGAAACCTCAAGTTGTCATGAAATATACAAAACAATTTCTTCTCGATTCTTCAACTGCATTTTATCAGGAGTGGGTTCTAAATCTTCTGGCTTCCGTGGCATTTGTTCACACCAGTTCAAAACTGGATCTAGAACAGTAGTATGTTTGCAGTGTTGTGATCAGGCATTCAAGACTGGTGAGGAATCCTGTCATGTTGAATTGTGTGTTTGGCGGGGAGGGTATTGTAGCTGCTTGCTGCTCCATAATGTGACAGTTCACTCATGAACACTTGTACAGTTCTGACTGTGATGTATGAATGACAGGTGTTTACTTTAAAGTTGTTTGGTGAAATCATTTTCCTGAAAGAGAATCAAGGTGCAGTGCTTGAAAAGAAAAAGAAAACCAAATTATGATTTATATTTTTATTTTAAAAGCCCACAGTTGCTGTATTTGGCAAACTTTAAAAGTACCAGATGAAATGGTCTATGATATGACTTTTAAGAACTATTCACATTACCAAAACACCCACAAGCATCATATGGGCCCCATTTACTGTTAGAACACTAAATTCCCTGTGTCTACTAACAGAATAAGCTCAGTTTTCTAATAGGGAATAGCCCTTTTATGCTTTATTTTCAGTCACAAACTGTCCCTGGCTCCCGCCATTACTCTAGGCTACACTCTAATGAAAGGTCAGAGGTTAGCACTTTATTTTTCTCCAGATCATGAATGCTAAATAGTGTCAGTCCCAGCAGTTCAATGACCCCTGTGTGTTCTGCAGTTGCTGAAAAATGAAAACAAATGTTAATTTGGGTTTCAATGCAGACTCCTTTTTTTTTTTCTTCCTTTGGCTGATCTTTACTTACAGAACATATTAGACCACTTATACAATCAGGCTGAACCGTGGCCTCTGACCCCAGCTCCATTTTGAAATGGCTGCCTTCATTTAGTTGGGAGCTCAGGATTGCCTCTGGGCTTGCTATCGAGAGATCCTCACATGTAATTCTCACTTGATGCCTACTACTGTTCATGTGCAAGTTACATAAACCAGAGCAATCTCCTGTGCACATCAAGGGCTCCTTTCCAATTCAAAAGTAGATGCCTGGTGTAGGTGTTATTTGTACCGTGTGTCAAGCTGTGATTGCTCACATCTGGTCACAAGCTGAATAGATCTTTTGATTCAAGGTGAAGAAAGAAAAAGTGGGGGGCAAAAAGAGAGAATGAAGATGGAACAGGCTCACGTGATAGCTTTCTGACTCAAAATGACTTTAAAGAGGCAAAGAAATCCATTTAACTGTGTACACGAATGTAGAGTTCTGGGGTAGCCAGAGTACCAGAGTTTCCTCAAACTCTTGTTTAACACAGCCAATAGATTGAAACTCACAGATTAAAGTGGTTGTCAGCTTCACACAAACAGAAGCCCAAATTCTGTAAGAGGAAGATGTTCTCCACTCTGTTAACGTTTTATCTATGGAAAGGGGCTTTGTTTTAAATACATCACACTGTGTTTTCTGCATTTTTTAACCTCTGGATTCTTCTTCCCTCCAAGTCATCATCACCATCAAAACTGCAAAGCCCAAGGCTTACTACCAATCTGCACTCATGTTGCATGTGAATACCAAGATCGAGTTTCTGAAGCATCACTGTCATCACTTTTTCCTTGAAAAGAACTTCCCGAGGTGAAAAAGAACCTAGAGCATCAATTGCTCTTGAGGCATTTCATCCTGTGCTGTACTGCCAACCTGCATATAAATATTAATTTTATGTATATGCAACACTACACAGAAAAGAAGGTGAAGAAAGACGCCACTGGAATGCTCAAAGGCTGCCATCCATAAACAACACTGCCGAGCAGTCCTGCTGGTGGTGTCTGTAGCAAAATTAGACTCTGGAGTAAATAATACCGATCACATTGTATTCTGATTTCCCTTGTACAATCACAGCTTTTAGCAGTTCACCAAAAATCAGAAATATGGGAGAGCAAGGGGGAAACCCTAGATATCTTGCAGGAGCCTTGGTGCAACCTCTGTCTGCTTTGCATCAGTAGGGAAGGGCAAGGCTCACTTAGCGCTGGCTGGATTCAGAAGGTAAGGATTGTCATACAGGGTTGTTCTCAGGGTATTGTTAAGTTGTGAACCACCCTGTGATCTTCAGATGAAAGGCAGAAAACAAAGCTAATAAAAAAACCTTGTTGTTCATTTACACAATTTTGCAGATGCGCATGATAGTCAGGAACGTACTCCAGCATAAGATGAGATTGTGGTGTTAATTCTGTGAAGTGCTCCATCATAGGTTCAGGTTGTATATAAGTGTAAATAAACCATATATCATAAAGACACCACAGTCTCCATTGCCCCTCATTTCAAACGAAACCAAACCCTGGGTAAGGGCTTGGAACCCCAGGAATCTCTCACCACTCGGAGATGCAATAATAATGTTGTTGTTGTTGTGACAACTGTTTAATACTTGTAAATCATTTTGAGAACCCAAAATGACTTACATGTTTGAAATACTATTGTAGATCATAGCCTTCCAATAATGGTACCCTGAAGATCCTAAGTGAGGAATCTGCTCCTGGAACTGCTCCACATCTGGTAACAATTCTGCATAGCCTCAGAACTCACATTGGCACAGCAGCAGCTGCTGTCAGTGTTCATAATACTGAGCTAAGCAAATCATTGGTCTTGACTCTGTATAAGATATGGTGCTCTCTCACCAGGTACTTTGGAATCATTGGCAGGGTACAGAGTGTACTTTGCAGAGAAGGAATGGAGATATTCAGTGCAATCCCCACACCTATTTACTTGAAGCTGGGGGCTTTATACAGTGCTGCAAGTGCAGAGTTCCACTCACAGAAGAGGACGTCCCCTTCTTCTCCTCTTCTGCTAGTCCTCAGAGGCTTGGGGCTGCAAGAAAAGGGAGAGGCGAGGAGGTGAGGGAAAAGTTCTGTTGCACAAGCAGAGGTCTGCTGCAGTCCAAAAACAGCAGTGTGGGATACTACCCCAAGTCCCACTTAGTTCAAAGAATGCAGCATGAGAATTTCTTACAACAAGCCAGTCTAAGTGAGGTCATGGCAGAATTCTTTGTTTCAGGCTGGAAACTCAAAAGGGACTTTTTGCTAATACTACAAATCAAGTAATTTGTGTGGGTGGGTGTACTAGGTATGGACAAATCTGTCAGTTTTGGTTTCTCCACTTTTCTCAATCTTAATTCTGTTCTTAACATTTTCACACCAGTTTCTGATGTTTTAAGTCCTCATTAAAAATTGTCAGCATTTTAGTTAGTATATCTCCTAAACCACACGTTTTATGCAATTTTGCCTAATATGAATGTTTTTTTACAAGCAATTCACCCTAGTACAATAAATTTTCACTAATGCACTCTTTCCCTTAGTAGATGCATTATTTGGCTGGAGAACTGGACCACAAAAACCAGAAAAGTGTGGATTTCAAAAGATGGATGTGTATCAGTTTGTATATTTTTTCCAGGAAGTGCAAATGAGGTAAACTTATCCTTAAATGCAGACTCAATGAAATTTCTCCCTCATCCTTAGCGTATACAGATACACACACACATTTTCGCTGCCAGACTTCAGAGATTTCCTGTTGCTATATAAAGTTACCAGACGTCCCCGTTTCCCGGGGACAGTCCCCAGATTTACAAATCAGTCCCCTGAATTTACCTACCATTCTTCAGATATGAAGAATACTCATTGTCATGTTCACTGAGGAAATATTTAGTATCTATGAACAATAGTAGCCTATATTCACATTTATTTGCTGTGTATATGTTTTTCATTGAATTTGTAAAGCCACCCAGAGAACCCAAGTCATGACAGCTAAAAAGCTGTAACTTCAGTTATATAACATGACAGAAGTGCTCAAACTTCAAATGAGATAAAAAACAAAAATACAAACCACTGTATAGAGTTTTACAGAATACCACAAAACCTTAGAATAGCCTCCCGCTGCCCACTTTATGTGGTGTGGAAGATGAGAATCTACTCCAGCAATACAAGCTTAACTTTTAATTACAGCAAAGGGTACCGCCTTCTATGAAAGTATGAAAAAATGCATCATAAAGATAGCTAGCTGCGATCATCTGAAATAATTAATTCTGTTTGTTCTGGCTTGAGCCTTTGCAGGCTGGAAGTTCTTCGTTACCTCGCAGGAGCTGAATTAATAACCCATGATATTGTTCCATTTGCAAAAGTCTTAAGGTAGAACATTTTCTCAGGCAGAATGGAAAGGTTTTAGTTCTCCATTGTATTCAAAGCAATGCCAGAACTTATCTACCTATAAAAAAAATAATCACAAGGAATAGACCTGTTGGGACTACAGGACTTCAGAGTGCAGGCTGGGGACTGCATTTCAGTACCATAAGCGAGTCTTTCTTCAGTGCACATAGCTTGCTAAACCATCATGTAAAGAGAGAAAACACAGTAAAGATGTGGCTCCAGAGTGGTGCATGTGGGAAACTTGGGAGGGGAAGGATAGCATCCAACTTTTCTGGAGCCAAAACCAGGACAAGCATCTTCCAGGATGTGCTCCTGGGTGAGTCACATGACCCGCACTGCACTCTCAACCTGGAAAAGTGTTCTTTCAGGATGAGGTCTTGTGTTTTTGGGTGCTGCGCAAGAATATGGCCCCCCAAAATGTCCACGCAATATCATGGCACCCAAAATGGCCACCATGATCTCTCACCAAAAAACAGGATATCCTGTTTTTCCTGAGGTCCTTGGGAGATATGGGAAGGCCTGAGAGAAGGGGTGATGGGATTTAGGGCAGACAAAAGGAAGCACTTCTTCACACACTACATAGATAATCAATGGCATTTGCCCTCGCATGAAGCAGTGATGGCTACCAAGTTGGATGGCCTTTAAAGGGATTAAACAATTCATGGAGGATCAAGACATCAGTGACTTGATGGCTATGTTCCAGCACTGGTATTGAAGGCACTTTGTTTCAGAATACCAGTTGTTCAGAATGGGCACCAACCACCAGTATGAAAGACTTGAAGCAGGAACAGATTTTATGTTTTAATGTCGTACACCACCCTGATATTTTATGATATGGCAGTATATCGATACTTTAATGAACAAACAAACAAACCTCTCTTTGCCCCTGTGTCGGGAGCTGACAGAAATGGGAGGCCGAGCCTGTGTGTATATCCTAGGACCTAGTCCCTGATGTGGGGTGGGAAAACGTCCAAAACACAATTGCTTTCTGGAAAATGTCCCAGTGCTTTATTTTTCTGAGGAAAATGTCCCATTTATTAGTAACAATGAATGGATTCCAACTGCAAATACAAATATTAGGCAAGCCTGGCAAAATCCTTAAGTTGCTAAGTTTGACTCGTTTGTTGCAGCAGGCTCAATCCTTCCGTCTCCCCTCCCCCCCAAAAAAGCTGGGATATTTTTTCCCCTGTAGTCAAATGGCAACCATAATTGGAGCACAAATCCTTTTCAAATTTTATTTATATATTTAAGAAGAGCCATGTGTAACTGAGAAAGGCATCTTAAGCTGCATGAAAAACAGTGGATTTAGTTCCAGTTAAATGTGCTTTGGATCAGGGTTTAAACATCTTTGCCCTCTTCCTGAAAAAGAAAAGAAAACATCGTTTAATGGAGTCAGAATGAAAGGTGAAGACAGTGGGAAGGGTTCGTAGAGAAAATTGGCTACATGGCCTTATTACTGGCAAGGACAAATGCAGTGGAACCCATCATGCGATTTCTTTCAGTCAGCCAGATCTGTCCTGTTGAGCTCCAGCACGAGCTCTTAAAGAAATTTTAAACAAAATAAAATCATATCTGCAAGGAAAGTTTCAATTTTTTTCTGACACATCCATGGTTCACTAGAAGGAGGAAGTTCTTATAAACAGTATGAATCATCTTCCAGTGTCTTCTCTCTCTTCTCCAGTTCACAAAACTGAGCCAAGGAAATTTAAACGAGAAGATTCCTTGTATTTTGTACATCATGTCGGAGTCATACTGTTTTGCTTGGAATTTTGTCACAAAGCTCCAGAGAGGAATCAAAAAATACTACAGAAAATTTTATCCCAAGAAAACTTCCTAGTGAAGAACCGGCCTCTACAAATGTTGCTAGGTTTGTGAGTTTCAGGTCTTTGGGAAAGTGATTGCTTCCTTAGCTATAAAACCTTAGGGCACTTACAGCCTGATCCAGAGATTTATCTGTCTACTCCCTCTCAAAGATTGTGGGGACCTCACTGCATTGAATACACTGATCAAAGATACAGCTCAAAACATGTGTAAGGGATGGCATGCCGCTCAGAAGACAACAGCTACTACTTGCAGCTGTGGTAACTCCCTCTGGCTTTTGTGAAGCTGTGCTGAAATCCACCTGTGCTACATCGTCTCCTTGGATAACGTTTTATAATTTCAGCTCATAATGTACAAACTATCTTACACTTTGATCACTCAATCCTATTCAGTTTTATGGATGTTACTTCCAAGGAAAGTTGTTTAGGATGAGAGTGTTGGGCTCACTAAAATCATTAAGACTTAAGCCTGGGAACATGGGGTTTGGCAGGGCACCAGGAGCGCCCCCCTACTCACCGGGAACCCCTTTTTCAGGCGCCGGATTGAAGCGGGGTGAGCGGCGCAGTGCTGCGAACTGATTGCTACTTCGCACAGCCATTGCTGGAGAGCGCTTACTTTTTCCTGTGGAAAATTGGATTTAAAACAAGTACCCGTGAGTAGAAATGGAAAATTGGATCAAGAAATATCTTAATTTGGCACTGAAGCGGGAAGGTTCAAAACAGGAAGTCCGCCTTCCACTTTTTGTATATAGACTGAAGCGAAAACCTTGTAAGCTAAAGTCTGGAAAGTCGTTAAAAAAGTTTAAATTTCCTTCATTTATAATTACTGAAACCCCCCTGGAAGCAGGAGAAAAGGGGGGGGCTTTGTTTAATGCCTGCAGGAGAGGGAGTGAAGAAAGGTAAGTTTCCACCGTCTCTAACCTGGGAATGGGGTGTCAGAGACAGAAATTCTTGGAGAGGTTCATTGACTGTGAATGGAATACTTTGACAGATAGCTAAAGAAGATAAATAAATTGATTCCAATGTTGCCTTCTGCATTCTAAAGAAACAAAATATCTGAAAAATGAAAGTAATTTTCCTTTGTTGGACTTGCCTTAAAAAAATGGATACAAATAGAAATTGTCTCCTCTAGAGGCAGCTTGCTAAATTGGTGCTGCGACTACTTGAGGACTCTACAGCTGTCAGATTAAGATCGTGGGACCAGCCCTTTTTGACCTTGACTAAATATGAACTGGGAGGAAGTTTTGGTGCTTGCTTTATGCAAGACAAGTGCCTTGCTGGAACAGATGCATGAGAAGATGGATTTGATGAATGAGAAAATGGATTTGATGGTTGTTAATAACTGTGGACAAACAGGGAATATTGATACAGAAACTAATCAGGGACCAACTCAGGAACCTGTACTGATTGGGCAAGTGCAGAAGATAATGGAGGAGGTTGCGGTTGCACCTCAAATAATACAAATGGAGAGACCCGAGGCCCTACAGGAGCATAAGCCGCTGTCTTTGAAGATTGAAGTTGGAGTCGGCCAGGGGGAGTCTGGAGCTGAGGAGGTTCTTAACTTTGGAGAGACCTCGAAATATGTTTTAAATATTTTTTGGACTACATTGATGATTGTGGGGAGTGGGACTCTGGGGAATGGGCTGGTTGGATGAAGGGAGACGAAGATAATTTAGGGTTGGAATCCCCCAGAGACCTACTCCCCAACGAGAAAGGAAAGAAACTAAGAAATAGACCAACAAAAGACAAGGAAAAGTGCAAGTATAAACAAGAAGAAGAAGATCTGCAGAAGGGACATGGAAGAGACTTAAGGGCCTCGGACATTAGATTACCAGGTTGATGGACTAGATGGAATGGACAGTAAGGACTGACACGACCCGAGACCAGGAAGAAGAGACGTTGGATGAAGATTGGAAGAAAATTTATAAATATTTTTTTTTTTTTAGGGAATTAGCCTAAAATTAATGAACATTAGGGAAAATGTTGGAATGAAACTATATGACTCTAGTAGAAAAGATATCAGGAGTTATGTATAATCGAGTATTAAGCGTTAAGCTCTAAAGTATTTTTTGGTAAGATAAGGTTAAATAACTTAAGGTAATTTGAATAACAGAATATGGGGAAAGGATGGAAAGGATTTGTTGAGTTAATTAATAGGTTAAATTGTCAAGATAAATTATTTAGTAAAAATTGAGAAAGATGGAAAGAATTTGCTGAAATAATCAATCAAACTAGAATACAAAAAGGGAGGTGTGAGGAGGTCAATGAAACAAGCAAATGGAAGTTAAAGATATGTAATATGGGATTTGTGTCTTTTTTTCCTTCTTTTTTATCTTTTTGCTGTATTGTTGCATTGGTTTTTATGTCTTGGTTTTTTTCCTTGGTTTTTTTTCTATGTATTGTAGTGTTGTTTTAAATTTTTTTCTTTCTTTTCTGTAATTTTGAAATTATTAATAAATATTATTTTTTTAAAAAAAAATCATTAAGACTTTTCTACTTGCCTTGTCCCACCCTTCAGCCCTAGGGAACTTTGGTAAGGGAGCTGTTTCCAGAGGAAGAACTGTGAGAGGAGAGAGACTTTGTGCTGACCATCAGGCAATAGTTTTTCCAATTGCTTTACCCCACCCTCAAGTCCTAGGAGCCTTCAGAATGAAATTGCTGCCATGGGCATTATGTGTATGTGTCTTTTGATTAGCTGAGTAGAAGATTAGTGGTCGTATGGGTGAGGAGTGTGTGTGTGTGTGTGTGAATTCAGCAGTGCCAAGTTTGTTTTTGGTTATTGGCTTTGTGGATTATGAGCGCTCTGTGCATCTTATAATATGACTTTTATATGCTTGTGCTGTTCAGCTTTTTTTTAAAAGCTGTCTTGTTAATAGTGTTTTATAGAATGTGAGGATTTGTTAATATAGTCAACAAAATGACTGTATGACTTATGTTGAATTTCTGAGGTTCTGTTATTGTAATTAATTATGTTATTGTTATTTATTGTTTGTGAGTCACTTTGTGATTTGTGTGAGTGGAAAGCAGCACAGAAATATAATAAATGGAATGAAATGAAAGATGGGGTAATCCTAAATGCATTATTTCAAAGTATTTGCCCTCAAGTTCAACATATACTACCCGAGAGAGGCTGGATATATTTGATAGTTGCTGCCAGTCAGAATAGGCAATGCTGGTTTAAATGGTCCGACTCAGCGTAAAGCAACATCATAAATGGCTGTGTTTCAAATTGCATATTGTTTCAAATTTCTCCCCCACCCCTACTCATAAGTTGCTTTATATTCACAGGAGCCCAGTATGACAAGGTGAACTTAGTGCACTATATCCTGTGCTTCTGTGCTCTGCCTTAACTGATTTATGAACCACAGTGGTAGACTGTAAGGTATCATAGGATTAGTAGAAACATAACACAGAGACTGAGATGGTCTAGCCACTATGTAAACCTCACACATTTTTCACGGGCCAAGGAACAGTGTTGAGAACATCTGCCCAGCTGATTTACACAACGGAAGATCTTGCTTTGTTTTGTTTTGGTTTTTTTAAAATTCAAATGATGAAAACAAATACACTTATCAACAGCCAGGGTCTTTGAGCCTGTACAATGTCTCTTTTTGCCGAGAAACCGTGGAGCATAAACTCTTGGGAAATCTGGCTGCTGTCTGTGAGGAGAAAGTTATAAACTAAAACACCTGCATATCACATGGGCAGTGTTAGTTATATGTACAAGTGGTGTGTGTTCTGGAGTGCATATCACATACTATTTGCATACCCTCTAACATTTCTCTGATGAAAATAATGATGTCCCATTCCATAATGTTAATTTTACTATTTATACCCTACACATCTTAGTGGGTTGCCCCAGCCACTCTGGGCAGCTTCCAACATATATAAAAACAAAATGAAACATTAAATGTTTTTAAAAACTTCCCTATACAGGATTGCCTTCAGGTGGCTCGGGGGGGTCAGATAACTCCATACATTTCTCCAACAAAGATAGGGACATCCTAAGGAAAAGTGGGACATTCCGGGATCAAATCAGAAACCGGGGCAGCTTCTCTGAATCAGGGACATCTTGGAAAATAGGGACACTTGGAGTGTCTGCATTTGTTTGACAACAGGTAGAAGGGGATTGGCATGTCCCTTCCCAAGAAGGAGGCCCACAACAGTTTTATAACGTCTCAATTTCTCTCTGCAACTAGTTCTTGTTTTTACTCATGTTACTAGACCACAAAAAATTCTTTCCCTTCCATCACTGGCTAAAGGGCTGCATTCCCCAAAAAACAGAATAAAGTAACCTGCGCAGGTGGGTCGTACTGCCTGCGAACATCAAAGAGCACATACCACACAGTACCCTATTTATTATGATCAGCATAAATGTAATCTAGTGCATAGTTTCCTGGGTGTAAGCTCCGTTGAACTTGGTGGTGACTACTTCTGACTACACAGATTTACCCCGAGCTTTCACAAAAGATTTTCAGCCAGATGAAATGCAACATTTAACCAACCTTGCAAAGAAGTGATACCATTTTATTGGTACCATCAAAGAAGAGAAAAGAAGGATCCAGCCATTGCTTCTTTTTCTCACTCTCTGACTATCATAATACGTCGCAAGCAAACTTGGGAGCCTCACCATCACCTCAGTCACATGCATTGCAAAGAAGGCCTCTCAAGTACTCTGCTCTGGAAAAAGTTGCACTGTGCTATGTTTCTTCTTTCCTACAGGAGGTAGTGGCAAAGTTGTAGGAAAGAATAGATTTAAAATAATCACCTATTGGGATTCTTCTTGCCCTTTCCCAAGAGTTATCACTACGGGTGCCCCTCCTTTCATGTCAAACCTTTTCACAATTTCTATATTTACTTCATCTATGATTAGACCTCATTGTGGTGTGTCAAGTTCCCAGGTGATTGCCCAACCAAGCACTGAACAGACCCAGGCCTTGTTAGGTTTAACCAGGTTACAGCACCATGTTGCCCTCAATGCTATCTCAGTTCCTACCTCCTTTAGGAAGCTTCATTTCCTCCAAATAGTGCATCAGGTACATCTCTATTTTGCCCATCTTGTCTCCTAGGTAGGATACGTACCTTTCTGTTTCTGGGTGGATCTACTGAGGCCATGATGCCCTTTGAGAAGACTGGATCTAAAAAAGGGATTTCTTCAAAGACTGGTGAATGCAGTGCACTATTTGGAAGCTGCAGCTGGAACAGAACCCTGCACCATAGCTCCTTACACATTTTGAGATGAGGGGTATCTTAGCAACACAGGAAGCTGTCTCGAACTGAGTTAGAACATTAGCCTCTCTAGCTCAGTATGTGTCTTCACTGGCAGGCAGAGGCTCTGCAAAGTTGCAGGCAGAGTTGTCTCTCAGCTCTAGCTAGAGATGCTGGGGATTGAACCCAGGGCCTTTTCCAAACAAAGCAAATACTCTGCCACTTAGCCATAGCTCTTTCCTCTTCAGCCTATGCTGCAGCAATGGCATCAACTATCTCTAAGCCTATTTTAAGCATTAGTTTTAATAAACACACCACGGGTCTTGCATAACCCAGAAAAACCTTTTCCCTGCTCCCTGCCCTATTTCTGAAAATATCTGTGAGTTGTCAGAGCATAGCCTTTTCAACGCTGGCCCCAGTGCTTTAGATGGGCTCCCTGGCTATGTTTATACTTAATAATGTATGGACATCTTATAAAGCCTCACTAGTTCAACAGGTTTTTCCAGACTGAATTATTTTTTTTCATCTGTCTATCTATCTATATCTATCATCTATCTATATCTATTATCTATCTATCTATCTATCATCTATCTATCTATCTATCTATCTATCATCTATCTATCATCTATCTATCATCTATCTATCTATCTATCTATCTATCTATCTATCAATCATCTATCATCTATCATCTATCATCTATCTAGCTATCTAGCTATCATCTATCTATATCTATCTATGGTATTTGAAAAGCTGAAGGGTCACAATAATCATGTTATTAATGTAAAAAATTGCAACACAGAGCACCTAATATATTTCTTGGAGAAGCATAATGAATATGAAATGAAGTTGCTTTACTTATGGACTGCTAAAATGTCTAACAATTTGCTGGCATATATAAATAATAATAAGAAACAGTTAAATAAGTGTTTTCAGAGCGAAACCTGATTGCTTGTGGGGTTGGTTTGTTCATTTGGGAGACAATTTGCTGTACACTTAGAAGGTTTGTGAAGGAATGAAAATTGTATCAGTTGCTTTCTTTAAAAAAATGAAACAGCTAGTGTATTATACTATTACATGTGTCTGAAGCGCCTCGGGTCATGACCACTTTCTGAACACTTAAAACAAGAACTTGAAATATTTAGTATCAGGAAAATAAATTTCATATTTTTATGCTTCTGTCGTGCAACAGCTTGAGCCACTCCAATTATGAACAGTGCTAAATTGTGTCGACTTGATGAGGAGCGTATAAAGGTTCTCTTCCTATGTGGGATCTAATCTGCTGAGAGCAGTTTCTGCAAAGGCTACTGTAATTAATATGACTTTCTGCCAGTCTAGTGCCTGAGGAATTGTGACCATGGACCCCTGAACAAGTGTTTAGTGTGTAACAGAGATCCACATCAAAGCAGCAAGGAAGGAAGATTGGCCGTGGATAGGGGAGTGTTCCTAAAATACAGAGAAGTCTCTATAGCAGTGAAGATGCAGGAAACAGAGGTGATTTGTACTCAGACTGCCCAGTGGGAAGAGCAATGGTGAACAGCAGAAATGAAAACAGAAAAGGGAGCTTGAGCGTGAGAGATGAGTAAGCCAGGAGAAGAGACACTGCAATAGCTCAGATATTAAACAAGTGGTGAAACAACTGATCATTTCTGTTTCTTCTTGGTAGGCATTTCCAATGCTCAATCTTTATTCAGTATGCCTGTGAATACCAGTTGCTGTGGGAAGAGTACTGTTGCACTCGGGTCTTACTTGTGGGCTTCCCAAGAGCATCTGTGAGCAGTGGCATAGCGTGGCTTGTCAGCGTCCAGGGCAAGTATCGTACCTCCAAAAGTAAGTATTGTGTTGCCTAACTGCGGCCTCTGCTGCCGAACAGAGCTGCAGAGCAGTGGCAGGACATGCATGAGCCTCCTTGGGCTGGGGTGCCACTCCACCGTGAGTCTCGCTGTCCGCCTGCCTTCCCCACCAGCACGGGATGCCACGCGACAGAGGGATGAAAGGGCCTGTCCTCCTCCTGTTCTCTCCCAGCTCCTGCTCAGCATGCTGCTGCTCAAGTTAGGTGGGCAGGTGGGGCAGGGAGTGCCTCCAGTCAGGGCAGCAACTGCAGAGGCACACCCCTAAATAAAAATTGCACCCAGGCCAATTGCCCCGGGAGCCCCTCCCTCCCCTGCCATGCTACGCCACTGTCTGTGAGAACAGGATGCTGGAATGGATAGGTCTTTGGCCTGATCCTGCAGCCTCTTCTTAAGTTCATTTTCTACTGCCAGGAAAGAAGGTGCACTGTGACAATATTTGTCAATGCCAATTCAAGTCACATTTTATACAGTAGTCCTGAGAAGTGACTGCATAACTATAAGGCGTGAGTGGCTGACAAATGTACTCCGGTGAACAGTAGAGTAGCACTGCTGCATATTTTGCACCTGACTTATGACACTCTCGCAGAAAGAAAAAGGCTGGCAACTACTTCTAAAGGACATGTCTGATTCAGTGCATTTATCAGCTCCATCCAAAGAGCTATCGTAAGAATCTTATCATGGGCATGGGTCTTTTTTTTAGGAGGGGAGTTGTGAATAAGGTGATTCTGCCACAATGCATCAACGCTGATGGAAGTGAAGATTCACTGGAGCATAGGCAGTGACTGGAGCAGCTGGAAGAAAGATGATGGAAACAAATCCAGAGTAAGGCAATTTATCATTGACCTTGTTACCATCATCTTTATGATATGAGAAATAGAAGCTTGTGAGAACAAGCCCTTGGAAAATACAAGCAAACTAGAACCACATGTGCCCGCTAAGAAAAATCTGATCGCTTGACCTTTATAAATGGATCTCCATCCCTCTTTCTCCGTGCTTTGTGTGTTCCTTGCTGCATCACATCTGACCTCTCATTACAAGAATTCCAAACAGACGGCTATGACTACAGAGTCTCCATTCAACCCCATCTTTAAATAACTCATAAACAACTTTATACATGTCTTCAGGCCATTGAAAACAAAATAAAGTATTCATTATTTTAATAAAATGATCAGCTGCAGACATACTAATTCTTGCTAGGGACTTTCCTCTTCCACCACTTAACCCTATTCACAGTTAACTCTCCTCTTCTGTTGCAGACAATCCCCACCCCCAATTTGCTGGGGTTTGAGACACATCAACCCCCTAGAGTTGATGCGCTTGACCTGGGCTTTGTAAGCATAAGAGAAGCAGGTTTTTGTCACACCTACTCAGCTTTTTATCTCTGCTCTAGAGCCTCTGTCCTCTATTATCTATTTATGCAGAAAATTCCAATCCTTGTACTTACTGAAGTCACATCTGATATAATATGCATCTCCATTCGAAGAGGAGGTTTCTTACTTGTCACTACCACAGTGGCTTATTCTCATTTATCCTTTAGGCTGTCGTTCCAAAACACACACACACAGAGAGAGAGAGAGAGAGAGTTGTGTTCAGTAAGTTTCACAGCTTCCTTTCCATTGCTGCTACTATTTTTGTGTTCTCAACAAAATAAAGTCACCTTCTTCACCTCCCATTTACTTTTAAGGCTACGTCCAAACCATATATTTCAGGCACCCCTTAAACCTTCCTCCTCAGCCAGCTCCACAGCCTACACTGCCAGTGCCAAAGCTCCATCATCCATGATGAAATCAGAAGACAACTCACATGCCCTCCAACATTTTTCTGATGAAAATAGGGACATCCTATTCTGTTGTTGGGATGCGGGTGGCGCTGTGGGTTAAGCCACAGAGCCTAAGATTGCCGATCAGAAGGTTGGCGGTTGGAATCCCCGCAACAGAGTGAGCTGCTGTTGCTCGGTCCCTGCTCCTGCCAACCTAGCAGTTTGAAAGCACATCAAAGTGCAAGTAGATAAATAGGTACCACTCCGGTGGGAAGGTAAACAGCGTTTCTGTGTGCTGCTCTGGTTCGCCAGAAGTGGCTTAGTCATGCTGGCCACATGACCCGGAAGCTGTACACCGGCTCCCTCGGCCAATAAAGCGAGATGAGTGCCACAACCCCAAAGTCGCCCACGACTGGACTAAATGGTCAGGGGTCCCTTTACCTTTATTCTGTTGATCTGACTGGGCTGCATCATCCACTCTGGCCAGCTTCCAGCATAAATAAAAGCATAATAAAATATGAAACATTAAAAAAAAACTTCCCTGCCTTCTGGTGCCTTCTAAAGGTTGTAATTTACTCATCTCCTTGGCTCGGGGGTGGCATAACTCCATATCCTCCAACATTTCTCCAATGAAAATAGGGACGTCCTATCATACCCTTCAACATTACTCTGGTGAAAATACAGACGTCTTAAGGAAAAGCGAGACATTCCGGGATCAAATAAGAAACCGAGACGGCTTCTGTAAATCTGGGCCTGTACCTGGAAAATAGGGACAATTGGAGGGACTGAGCTCAGACTTCCCTGGGTCCTACCTTCCCATCTTCCATCTTCATCAGGGTGTACACCTGCATGGGCTCTGGATCTGGCAACCAATCATCATCACACGGGTCTTAAGGTGTGTGCCGGGGGGGGGGGACGGGACCAACAGGCAAGAAGCAATTTGCACTATTGTCCTGAAATATTCACTAAACCAAAATACACACAGAGTTATGTTCACGTTAAATACCCCAGTATGTAGGATATAGTAAGCCTAAAGCCAATGCAATGGCAAGCATAGTCAGATGACTGCTCCCGACATAGGTAAAACTAAAAAAAAATGATGACGTTGATTCAAGGAGGGAAAACATAAAAACAGCTGGCAATGGGGTGCCCATGTCATCCTATTTGGAGGACCACAAAATGCTCCTACCCCAAGCAACCCCCGGGTTAAGATAGTATATCATATGGAAACAGCCTCAATTTTTAAGAAAGAGGCTTTTCAACATTTCAGTTGCTTGTAAGTAGAGACCTGCATTGATAATGCCTCAGATGTCAGATTATGAGCACTAACATGTCCCAGATAAGCTTGCTTTAAAGAAAAGAAACAGCTATCACGTTACTTGGGACTGAAGTTGCATTGTGCATCCATCTTTCGTCTCTTTTCCTGCTGGTTTAGAATGATGAATGTACCATTCTCCTTGCATTCAAACTTTGGGAGTAAAATGCACAGTCCGGCCTTTCCACAGTTCTTGTTATTCTGTTTTTAAAAAACACTGACATTTTCTTAAACAGACATAATTTACAATGTTAAAGTCACACAACAGTGCCTTGGTGTGCGAAAGCCAGCAAGAAAACAAGACTCCTTTGAGGCAGGCTTGGGTTTGAAAAGGGCCGGGCAGGAGGACTAGTCTTGTGCTCTCTGAGGTCACTCCAGCTTAAAACAGAAGAAGGGTGCAAGACCAGGGCAGTCTTGTGATAGATCTCTTTTCTTTCGGTCTATTAAAAGCTCCTGCTGCAGAATGGCTCAATCCAATGGAGAAAGAAAGAAAACATCGCAGCATAGTACGTGAGGGATGTGCCAATGTACTTGCTCACACTTTCCAGTGCGGTTTGCAAGATCAGATGTTTGGGTTGCATTATGTGTACAGCCTGGGTGGTGTCATAGCAGGTCAAGTGAGGGGGGGTCAGACTGGTGCCTGGATAGCCATGCCTTGCAGCAGGTGGCTGGATTTCATTTCTTATTTCTTTCTACAAAGGCCACTTGTGCAAAAGAATCTTGCAAGGCTTTCCCTCCCCTCTCCCTAATAACCCCTTTCAGGTTCTAATATTGGATTTCATCCATATTACAAGGTCACTGGGAATATCAGATGCTGTACAAAATCCCCACATTGCTGCAACATCACAATGATATGTATTACTCATATGTTAATAAGTTTATGTTCTTTATCAGGGAAATATATTGACCCACCACTGTGGGCTGATTTCAGGAGGAAGAGCAGAATGCTCCATTCTGCTGAGCTAAAGACAGAGTTTGGTAACCAAAAGTGTGCATTTTAAAAATCATATTTGGTCACAAGAAAAGGAAATTTGCATCAGTAGATTGTTTAGATTTGGTGGTCATAATTTTGGTAAGGCATGTCCTTATGTAGGCAAGCAGTGCCTGTTCTTCTGTTCACCTGTTTCACTGATGCTTACTAACTGCAAACTATCCCATCAGCATGATTTCCTTTGAAATCTAAGAGGCTCACCAGTTAGAACCAGTGTTTATAAGTTTGTTAGAACCACTACCACCCTCTGGTTGTAGGACAATTGTTCAGACTTAAAATTAGTTTTGTCGGTTCCCACTCCAACACCAGGGTTCATGTTAGACCATCAGCAAGTTCAAGTGCTATCCAGTGTACTTCAACTTGCCATCAAAATATCTTCTCACTGCAATCTTCTCACCAGCTGCCCAAGCTACAAAGATAGCAGACCTGTGCAGTTTAAACTCACATTCTGAATGATAAAACCCCTGACAAAGGTATGGAAAAGGGAAGGAACCCATACCCACTATAAATCAGTAAGTATTTACTTTGGAAAAGATTGCTAAATATATTGAATACCACGGCCTTTGAGGAGGAACTGCTGTCCCAAATTAGAATATTTTAATTTTTTTCATTGCCACCTTTCCTCCTAGGAGCTCAGGGCAATGTGCCTGTTTCTCCCCACAACAGTCCTGTGAGTTTGGTTCGGCTGAGAGATATCAGCTGGCCCATGCTCAGTCGGTAAGCTTTACCACTGAGCAAGGAGTTGAAGTCATGATGGGCAAGTTCTTCCAGCAAAGTGGCCTTCTTTTTCTCACCATGGAGGAAAGGGGAGTGGGCATCCTCAGGAACATTTATTTATTTATTTATTTATTTATTTATTTATTTATTTAACCTCCTTATACCCAGGGGACTCAGGGTGGTTCACAGAATAAAATCAAGATATTAAACCACAAAATACATAATAAAGATAAAAACAACAACCCAATGCCCCCGTCCCACAAACAAAAACAAAAACCACATTTTAAGAGGGCACAGGATGTAAAGGCCTGGTTAAAAAGGAATGTTTTTGCCTGGCGCCTAAAGGTGTATAATGAAGGCACCAGGTGAACTTCCCTGGGGAGAGCGTTCCACAGATGGGGAGCCACTGCAGAGAAGACCTGTTCTCGTGCTGTCACCCTCTGAACCTCTTGAGGAGGAGGGACATGAAGGAGAGCCTCAGAAGATGATCTCAGGGTCCAGAAAACTACTACCATTGCTTATGGAGTACATGGGGAATTGAGGGTCAGGCTCTGACAACTACATGAATACCAATGGTGTAGCTATAACACTCACATTTTGGTGTTCTGATCTGAAATTAACAGGCCGTGGGCAACAGCATAGTACTCACAAGGGGGGGGAGGGAATGCTCTAACTTAAAACTAATTTACCTTTAGCCAGTAGTGGCTGGTGCCCATTGGCACAGGAAAGCAGGAAGGTCAAGCAGTAGGTGGATCCAGAACCAATGGCAGGCAGATTCTAGTTTGTCTCCATCTTCTTCCTAATAAGGAGGAAGTTGTCAGACGGTGTTACCCCCTCTGGACTGGTTGTAAGGAAGAAGGAAGGCAGGTGGGAACTGGCTGAGGTTGGTGGGGCACTGCCCCATTTGCCCAGGTAAGGTAGTCTCCACTCCATTTATCAGAGGGTTCATCCTACCCATCTGCAGCCCAAATTCCCATCTACGTATCCTTTCATAAATTCAGTGGTTTGGGTGGAGGCTGACAGCACCTTGTGCCTGAGAGTAATAATTAGAAACTTGAATGTGGATAGGAAATGAGTTGAGCATCGTCCGAGGTAGGTGTAAGCCTCTGTGGTGAATATGCTTGAAGGATCAAAGTGATGCTCAGTGGGCCACTGAAGCTTTTGAAGAATATTTAGAAGTAAAACAAGTGGGAAAAGTCCTCTGACTGCCAGATCCAAAGCTGTTCTTTAAACACTCATCAAGGGAAGCCTCGAAAAGAAGCCAAGGCCATTTCTGCCAATATCAGCAGATTCTGTGCTGTCCCTTCCCCGCGAATAACGCTTAATCGAAAGAAGTGCTGCCACTCCCTTGAAGTGCTTCTTAAATAGGCAGAAATGACTTTTACAAGACGGAACTCTTTTTTCATCTTCCCAAGTCAACCACAGCCACTCTTCTGAACCTGAACTCAAAACCTTTCCCGTCTTAGCCGTTGAGTCCCTGGGTGGCCTTCCTGAAGTCACTGCTCTTGTACAAGAAGTAAGAGCAGACCCACAGCAATAGTGAACAGAGAAGAAATGAATTATGGAATATTTACCTTCCCTGAAGCTTGGATGACCCATAAATCTAAAGAAATACATATTTACAAGTATCTTCAAGTGGGAAAACAGCTCTATAATCATGGCCTTCATACAGATTAATGACCAATTCACTGAATCCACGAAGGAGAGGGAGGGCTGCACCCGCTTTTCACATTACAGTAATTGAAGATCTAAAAAGGACGTGGGTGGCACTGTGGTCTAAACCACTGAGCCTCTTAGGCTTGCCAATCAGAAGGTTGGCAGTTCAAATCCACATCACGAGGTGAGCTCCCATTGCTCTGTCCCAGCTCCTACCAACCTAGCAGTTCGAAAGCACACTAGTGCAAGTAGATAAATAGATAACGCTGCAGCAGGAAGGTAAACAGCGTTTCCATGCTAGCTCTGATAGTCTTCATGCCAGAAGCAGTTTATTCATGCTGGCCACATGACCCAGAAACTGCCTGTGGACAAACACTGGCTCCCTTGGCCTGAAAGCAAGATGAGCGCCACACCCCATGGTTGCCTTAGACTGGACTTAACCTTCCAGGGGTCCTTTACCTTTTACCTTTTAATTGAAGGTCTGGACACATACATGAAGACACATACTGTAGGCTTCATATGAATGAGTTGGGGAACTTCTTTCTGCAGGGTTGCCAACTGTGTGAACAGAAAACACATAATAATACAGCCTACCTTGTGTGCCAATGTTCAGCTAAACATATTGCGGTCTGAAGCAAGGACAGAGCTGGCATGTTCCTGCACCTCACTACACATATGTATGGATCGATCCAGTGAATGCGTGAAAAAGGATAACAGTCACCAACAACGTATGGCGCAGGCAGAATTCCATTGTCTGATGACGGACTGATGGTGTCATATAGCAGGTCTTCAGAACTATGTAAGTTTGCAGAGGAGCAAGACACAAGAAACTGCCAAAACCAGGGGTGGTGGCGAATGTCAGTCAGGAAGGTAAGGGCAGAGTGTTGGCAAAGCAACCATGTGGATGTGACAGACTGGAGGGCATGCCCCACAGAGTCCCACTGGTGACACAACTCAGCTGCTGCAGCTGCTTTGCACAGTAATTTATACTGAAATTAAGATTGGGAGGGAAATGAGAAACTGAAGAAAAACTTAAATTGACAGCTCTACCCATCAGCCCCAGGCAGCATGATGTTGGGAGTTTAGGCCCAAACATCTGGATGCCACCAGGCTGCTGAATGTTATCGTAAGGATGCAGACTTCGGCAACAGAATTCTGAAGTCCTTCACTGTATCTTTTTAAACTTGAAAAGACAAGAGAAAGAAAGTATGAGGCGAAGCGAGGAGTGTTCTTACATGCAATTCATTCAGGAGGGAACTGATGATAAGGTGGGGTTTCAAGCTGCTGGAAATGTTGATTCACATTCTCTGTGTCCCACTGTTCCCAATCTTATCAAAATCCAGCTTTCCATTTTTCTGCTTGTTGGTAATATCACATTAGACCTCACTTGTGTTGTAGTGTGTACAGGAATCCACTGCCTTGCATATTTTCTTCCACTCCCTCATTTTATGCATCCTCTCTTGATGAATCAACTGTTGAAGTGTGATATATATATATATAGAGAGAGAGAGAGAGTGTGTATAATTTTGCCACAGGCTCAGAACTGTGGCACAAACAACATGTAACTCACCACAGGATCTCAGTGTGTGCTGAAATGTTTAAGTAAGCATTGATATCACGGTTTGACTGAGGCAGAACAATGTGGCCTCAGTAGAATAACTAAGTAAGGCTCCAGCTGCAATCCTATAACCATTTACATGGGAGTAAGCCCCATTGAATTCAATGGGATTCATACCTGAGTAAACATGTATAGTACTGAGCTCTAAATTTCTTCTGCTGTCACAGGAATACTTCTGAATACTTGAGCAGGCTTAGGCCTTCGCTCATTTGCATTATCCCACAGCTTGGTCTTCGAGTCAGGAAACGAATTTAAAGCTATCTGTAAGGAAAATGCCTCGAAGCTCTTGCCACCAAGTAGCTTTCACTCTGCTCAAGGACTGACAACCTGGTTTATTCAAAACCAAGGACACACAATGGATCCATTCACCAACTGAGCTACTTAAACCCAGCCAATTCCTGTAGGCTCCAGGCACAAAACAGTGTTTAGAGCCATAATATGGCATTTAAAAATATGCAAATTATTATAAAAACAAATATACTCTGCTGCATCTAAAAATAGGCATTTGTGCAATTAGAAAATATTTACAACACCCTCATATTTTCAGATCTCTAAGAACAGGCCAGAGCACTGGGCTGGTAGTCAGTAAAAATGATTCAGTTCTATAATAATAATAATTGGCTTAGAGTTGACTCAGGTGTGTGTGAGAGACAAAGTAAGATTTAATCCTGGGATTCTCTTTATATCTGTTCTGAAAAATAACTTTTAGTTCATGCTTAACACCTACTGATCTCAATTGCACAGCATTCAACAGTATTTGCAGAACCAGTCTTTTGTTTCATTATTAAATTTTACAGTTCACTTACACTGAATCTTTGAGAAATGAAGAAAGGAGGCGGTTGCTCTTTTGCAGTAGGAAAAAAAAATCAAAGGGAGAAGAAAGTTATTTGGAAAGGTAGATATAAGACAAGATTCCCCAAGGCACTCGTAGTATAATTGTGATAATATACTGCCTTCTGCAGAATGCCAGGCAGCAGCAACTTACCTATCTTTAATTAGCTGCATTTAGTGGGGGTTTTATGGACACTGAACATGGTGGGCTAATCTGCATACATTAGCATGTCATTTGCATGTTTACCCCAAGGTACTCAGGGTTTTATTGCCATTACCTTTAGCAGCTCTGTTTTGCTAATGAAATAATACAAAAACAGACTTTTCAGGAGGCTGGCGTTATCACATCTCTTTTGTAAAGATTTTTTATTTTATATTTAATGCACTTTGTTGAGATAGGAGTCTTTCCATACATAAATGGAAAGGGGGGGAAACAATTTCATCAGAACCATTTTTATGTGTATCCCCCCTCCCCAAGTTTCTGTTTTTCTTTCTGCGATTAGAAATCTCAGGGGGGTGATTAAGTCAGGTAGGGTGTAAAAATGCTTCAGTGCCCGTTTGGGGAAGAGAAAGCTGGGCAGCAGAAGGAATGGATTTGACTCCATCCATCCCCTACCTAAAGGCATAAAGAGAAGACAAATCACAGCTGCAGCTGAAGAAAGCTGCACAGGGTCAGAGGGCAGTGTCTGCATTTGCATTCAGTGAGAGACAGCAGGGAGGAAATAAAGGGGTCTCTCTCTCTCTTTGTTGCAATTCAGCACTATTTTAGAAAGTGCAGATACTAACTTAATTACCACAGTTCCCTTTTTGCACTGAAGCGCTGCAGCAGGTTCTAAATCAATACCTAAGGTCACATTGCTAAAAGCATTAAAAAACAGTCTTTTCTCTCACTCCGGCATGCAGCTCCCTCCTGCAACAGTGTCTCCGGAGGTCAGGATCAAATGAGAAATAGAAGGGGAGTTGGATAATGATCTTAGGAAGAACTGGGGAGGGGAGGGGGAAGAAACTTGAATGCAACCAAATCAAGTAAGAAAGGGCAACTACGCCAGAGAGCCAGTGGTTAGAGTGTAAGACCAGTCCTATTTTTCTAGGAAATGAGCTCCCTCATTTTAGTAGAATGGCAATGGCGCCCACCTGACAGCTGCCGGAACTGAGTTCCTGCGAGTTCTGGCTGAAAAAAAGCCCTGTGTGAGACCACGGTCACATTCAAACCATACATTTAAAACACATTTATATCACTTTATCTGGTTTCCTCTTAAGAATCCGGGGAACTGTAGTATCCCCCCTCACAATACCACATTTCCCAGCACCCTGAACAAATGATGGTTCCCGGGATTCCTTGAAGAAAGCCACGACGGTGGAAGTCATATGAATGGGCTTTCAATGTATGGCGGTGTTGTGGCCTAGGAAACCCTGGATTCAAATGGTCATGCATCTAAAAAGCCTACTGGGTGATTTAGGGATGGTCAGGGGCACTGACGTGTCACATGATGTGTCACATGATGCCACCCAGTGGAAAGCACAGAGGGAGATAATCTCCCTCACCTTCACCCATCCCAGTCTGTGGGAGCCATGAAGTCATGGCAAAGGCTTGTAGCACCACCTGGTGCCTCGTTGACCTCAGTGACTTGCATGTCCGTGCCTTGCAGTGTATTAAGTGCATAACCTTATATGGCAATGGGTGGGTTAAAGCCATGACCGGATGTAGGTAACGTGAGACATTGGCAAACAGCCATGCGACAGGAGAGAACAAAGGATAAAAAAACATACCAGAGAGGAGAGAAGTTCGAAAGGAGCTGCTCATACCATCCTGAAAATATTGCTGGCTCTCTGTGTCTTTATTTTATGCTAAACTGCACCATTTGTGACGGCTGGCTTCCGTCACCAGTCCTTGTCCAGCTCCTGGGCTCCCGGTCTGGGGCTGTGTCATGCGGAGGGTGCCCTGCAGTGGCAGGGGATGTTGGCCCCCTCCCAGTGGCGTAGCGTGGGGGGTGCAAGGGGGGCCAACCGCACGGGGGGCAACATCTGAGGGGGCGCGCTCGCCGCCTCCGGAGTCTCTGAAGAGCCTCGGGCGCAGGCTGTAGCACCAGGGCCGCAGCCAAGAAGCCGAAGCTGAAGAGCCCGCTGAGCGCCGCGCCCGGGCAGAGCGCGCCAGGAGGCACCACCGCCAGGGCCCGGCGGCAGCCGCAGCACCTCGCCACCATTCCGCCGCCAGACTTGCTCACACAGGCACGGCCGCCCGCCGCTGCTGCCTCTGGCGGCGGACACGTGGAGAGAAACAGTGGCAGCCGAGCGGGAGACTCTCCCTTTCTCAATGCAACGCTCCGGGGAGGGGGCGAGGGAGAGAGTCAGGCGGAAACGCGCGCGCGCCCCCAAGCCGCATCTTCGTGGGGGTTGGGGGCGAAGCCGCCGGGTATTTGCGCCCCAAATTGGGGCGACCGCAAAAAGCCACCCTGCCAGCAGCAAGCTTCAAGGTCAAAGGCTCCCTTCGAGGAAGCTGCGATCCTCTTTTCAATTAAGTCCCTCCCCCCCACCTCAGTTCAGTGGGAGGTGGATTTCCCGGGTCTCTTGTCCCTTAGACGGTGCCTCTCATCATCCCGCCATTCTGAGAGCAGGGAGGGCGCCTCTCAGGAGACTTTCCCCCGCATTTGCTGTCCCGCTCATGAAAGCGCGCGGCCCCGGCTGGATCTGCAACTCTTCTGGTGAGCGAGGTTTAAACCAGAGGCAGACACTCCTTCTTGGACGGATGCCAGGAAGAAAAAGACCC